>NW_026938054.1:0-11540 GCF_032062105.1 Saccostrea cuccullata
AGCTAAAAAAGCTTTTTTCGAACTGTGTGCCGCCGGATGCATAGTGTTTTACATAAATCTTGTTTCCATTTTTTTTTCACTATTAGTTTTTTCATAAGTACACATTGTTCTTCTGTAAATTAGCCACGTCTGTACTGTAGCTGATTGTTTTATTTTGCCCCGGTATATACTGATAAGCTGTACAGCTTAAAGTAACAATAAAGAAAGAAGTAAAATTCTAGCTGCATTACTTTTCATCGCTATTAACGATGATATTTAATGTAAATACTAAATATGCATATTTTGTGAGTGTTGCCTTTCAGAATTTATGATACTTGTAGAACGGCAATATGTTATACATGCTAGGAGCATATGTTTATGTGTGAATTTCCAGTTTAATTACGAACCGATTCGGATATAGATCATTCAGTTCCTAATTACATGTATTCATTTAGAACCAAAAAAATAGTATTTATATATCTAAACAAGTTGCTGTCCTTTCAAAATCAAAGTACTGAAAGTACTGAAAAGCGGTTAGCATGCGTTCATCTAATATGTACCGAAAAAAGTGCATGAAATGATGATATTTAAGTATGCATATCTTTGTCCAATGTCATCAGAGAACCAAAAAAAAACAGACATTCTGTTTTTGTAATACTTTACTTAATAGTAAAACCAATAACATTCCAAACTGATGTCACAGATGGATGCAATCTAATTAAAATTAGATGTTCCGAATCCGCTACTGCTTCTCAAACATCTAACAACATCCTATTGGGGGTCACGTAAGAGTGAATCTTCGATTAGCCAAAGAAAATGGTTCCTCCGAAATCTTGGCTTATAGTTCAGATGGGTTTCTTGTTTTCACCACCGAACCAAAACACCCGAGGAGTTTTGTAGTAAACAAAATATGCATTGCAAAAGCTATGTTATTTATGACGTGTGGGGTATCTTGTATAGTTTGTGCTCTTTCGTTTGCATTATTCACGTTCAGATGCCAGACTGCAGACTATACATGAAATTTATTCCAAAATTACTTTAATTCAACGTAAGACAGTATCAATAACGATGATATGTAGCCGTGGAATTAATTTGAGAATTGTTTACCGAGGCTTGAATCTACATGGCCAAAGTGTTTGTGTTTACTAGTACATGTATTCATAATCGAAAGGTCGCTCTGATGTGACCCCGAATGGGATGTTAGAAGTTTGAGAAGCGGTAGCGGATTTGGAACATTTAAATAAATTTTAATTAGATTGAAATGCATGTTTCAAAATTTAAACATGAGATTTCTTCAGTTTGAAAGACAGGAAGTGCATTTTTAAAAGTTCTCTCTTGGTGGCATCCAATCGTTCTCTGGATGAAAACAATTATGTTGATGTTGAAAATTTAATTGTCTTTCATGCTCTACTGAATCTGAAATTAGGTAATTGTAAAGCAAACAACTAAAAAAATGACAAGTTAAATTCTTTAGATTAATGGATTTGGAGTAGTGTAGATCTAGAGCTGGCTAGTCAGAGAAAAAAGGATGGCTGAGCAGAGACTTTGTAAATGAATTGATATCAGAGAGCTCCAGATGTGTAGGCTCACTGCGGGTGTAACCTGTCAACGAGGGATGCTTACTTCTTCTAGGCAACGGATCCCATCTCTTGAACTTTCAGGAGTCAGCTTTTCATCTTAAATCGATCATTGATCATTCTGTATTTTGATACAGATACTGAATAGTTCCGTTTAGTAATATTATGAACTACTACTTCTACGGGAAGACTGGCGAGTAAACAAGATTATCAAGCTTTATGAAGTGTTCTTTATTGACTTTTCAAACAAGTAAATGTTCGAATAAAGTAAATGGTATATGAGAATCATTTAAAAGAAGTCTTGCACAATATGTCTAGATAAGGACATATAATGTGTATTTGCCATATACTCTTCATGCAATATTGTTCTCAAATAAAACATGTGAAAAGGAAAGTTGTCTAATCAATCAATACTAGTATTTAAAAATTCAAATGTACACTAAAAGTCAGTGTAACTTAAGAAGTTATCAGTGTCACTTTCTTCAATATGTCGGTTAAACAATATACACTGATTTCTTTCCTATCAATGTGCCTCTAAACACCTGTATTTTAATTTCATTCTTCTTAAACGCTCAAAATAATAATCGACAAATTAGACAAATTCAAATTTAAAAAGTATTTTCTCAGCTAATAATACGTTCCTTGAGAATTGATCAAATTTTCAAAACTTATAAATAAGAATTAATTAAGTATATATTTTAAATTTTTGCTTATTGCCAAGATTTTTCATACCTTATTCTTCTGTGAATAATTATATCGGTTGATTTTTAGAAGAGAATCACAACGCCGATTAAAATTAATATATATTTATCCATTTTTTTTTTCAAAATTAATTTTACTACTTTAAGTGCCCCATTATTTTTTTCAAAACTAAAAGTAAGTGATCCCTTATGATCGTTTGTCATAAATTATCAAAGACGGAGTAGAGAATTTACCCCTGGGAGCAGAGCTTTTATAATCTGTTTATTAGACAGAGAAGAAAACAAACGTTTCATTGTGGAGGTAATCCTATTGTTTCCATAAAAACGTTACAAAAAGTGCAAAACGTACAGATGTATTCGGTGTTTTTATAAAAGCGTTTTTCAGGTATTACTTAACTTAATAAATGGTGTTTCTTAATACTTTGGCAAGGAAAATCAAACTCGATCGAGAGATTTGCTGATGTTTTTGCAGTCTGTAATAACCTTCAACCTGTTGTATAATTAACCGTATCGTTCAACTTTCAAAAATAAACTAACAGTTGCTATAAATCGCGATCGCACGATGTACATGTAATAAGGACCAAATTCTCAGTTCTTTGAAGTTAGTGTTTTAAGTATTGTCAATGCGTTGGTAAATACTAGTCTAATAAGAATTCGATATAATCGCTATAATAGCCACTCTTCATACACAGCTTATTGTCAATCTCTCACCAGGGGGCGCCAACAGTATACAAATCATAGGAAGCGCTTTGCTGAAGTTACCGTTGTCGATAGGTAGCGCCTTGTGGAAGTTTCCGGTTTTGGTTGCAGAAGGATAAGGTTACGTGCCATAAAGCGATGTCGATAGGTAGCGCCTTATGGAAGTTTCCGGTTTTTGGAGGCCCATGCCATAAAGCGGTTAGCTAGCTAACCGCTTAAAAAAGGAGTACAATGCGCGGACCATATGCATGTGTTTCTAATCGAAATTCAATTAAAGAAAAATTCTAGGTTTAATAGCTGCAGATATTCTACGGGCAACTTGGCTTTAGGGCAACTCTCTAGCATTCTCGCGCATGCGTAGCCTGACGTATGCCCATGGCATCCGGTTTAACCTGCGTGGATGTATATTTACTGCGTGGACCTCAGGGTCCACGCAAATAGAAATGAAATTTCGAAAGAACTATATGCGGTATATTGCATATATTTATTTGCCCCCACAAAAGTCAAATTTTGAAAACTTCCTGAAATGCGCTGAATTCAATAAATTGTATGAGAAATGTAAATAAACAGAACATATTATAGTTTCAAAGCATTTAATTAACAATTTTTGTTTTTATGACGTCACAAACTAGTCCAATTTTATATCCTTTTTCATAAAGAGGACAAAATGGACAAAATTTCAACAATTTTAGCTTCAGAATTTATAGAGCGCAAGTTTGTTCAGGAACAATATTTACATATTTCATTGATACATGTATTATCATTCTACACATTATATCAAAATATCGATCCTGAACACACATGCGCTCGGTGACTTTTACTCAAAAAATCGGCAAAATATGTACATTTTTCTGTAGAATTCATGAAAAACTTAAATTTACGTCATGTTTGTGACGTCATTACGTACATATGGCGTCATTACTTATGAAAATATTCAGTGCTTTGAAGTCAGCATATACTCCCCTGTTAAAGAACTTAATTAAATATATCTCCATCAAAGTTTGATTTGGGGCGCAAATATTGGTCATAACCGAATAAAGTTCTTTAAGCAGACTGGCTAGGTTTGAACCTTTCCCAATAAAAATTCAAAGATATTAAACTGAGTGATCCCGATTGGAATGAATAAGGCAAAAATGTTTGATAAGATAACAAAGTTACTTTATTTCTTAGTTTGAATATGCTTTAAAAAATGTGTGAACTAACAGATTACACAAGTTTCGAAATTATCTCCCTTGGTGCGCTCTTTCGTTGAGGAGGGGAGTTTCGTTGCCGCGTAAACAAGAAGGTGGGACAGATACTTGATACTGTGTATGTTGGATACATTGCATCATCGATATTATACACTTATCCCATGGTTGTGAGTGGGATAGCTCTTTTATCAAACCCGCGACAGGGAACTATTCCCCGAGGGCTTGCCCGAGGGGAATAGTTCCGGTCAAGGGTTTGATGAAAGAGCTATCCCACTCACAACCATGGGATAAATGTTTTATTATACTGATGTAAATTATAATTTCTAAGGTTTGAATTTTCTTTGGAGTTAGATAATACTGCAAGAATAAGCCGAAATCCTGATGACGTCACAATGCTCCTGAAGTCATTATGACATCATCAGGCTATGGTTTTATCTCTTGAAATCAAAATTGGCGTCAAACATTGCATGAAAACTTTCCGAGGGGTGGGTAGCAAAAACTATACCCCCGGGGTATAGCTTTCTATGCGGGGAAATTTTCAGACTATGAAGAATACTTATTTTACCCTCTGAACTTTATATAGGAAACATTTAAACAGAAGTATAATAAACCGGTTTATCATAACTAAACAATTGTCATGATGCAGTCTACAACTTGAGAATAACCTAATTAAAGTAAAGGCATCATTTTTGAAGCAAAACAAATCGAAAAAAAGAAGAAAATATCAGTGGATGTGAGACTTTTCGGACGAGGGAAGAGATATAGACCTCTAATAAATACGGTGCATATGCATCTGCATATGCATTATTATGACATATATATTGATTCTTTTCATTATTATGACAGTTACTTTTTAGAAAATGTTCGTACAATCAAGAAAATCGGTTACATTTTATAAAGACTACGACGTTTCTTTCGTTTTCAAGTACCCGAAAATTATTAGTAGATTTGTAAATATGCATAGTTGAGCTTGATAAATTATTAAATGCATCACTGCTGAACATTATTATCTTTCTATAACATTTAATAAATTTTAAGAACCATAAATATCGCTCTTTTATTTATGCACGTTTGTAAAACAGAGACAACCTGTCCCACCTCCATGCTGAAATGGGTACTTTTTGCGCCTCTATCGTAGGAGAGTTACAATCTCGAAACTGGCGTATTCTTTTTTCTGCATGTGGTCACAATTAAATTCACAAATAACGGTTTTTGTATTTGCAGCGACTAAAACCATCGATATCCTAAATGGCTTTTTTTCTGTTGATATCATATTAAATCTAAAAGACGATTGACAAACTCTGTAAGTAATGGAAAATAAATTGCATGTTTTTTCACCTTAAAACGAGTAGATTCGAGATCAAATTTAATGTAACTTTTTTCGGTTTATATTCTATCTATGTTTAGTTTAATTTTGCTTTTGTACTAAAATAAATCAATCGGCTGCAGTTGCCGTTATGAAATTATGAAAATAATGTTAGAATATGTGATTCTTATTATGAGTTAATTCATATCCTATACTTTGAAAGACACATTTATTATGACGTTACAATTTCCAATTCGTGTTAAAGTACCCATAATATAAGATGATACAATATGATAAAATACAATGTATATTTACTATTCTATAATTTGATACAATATAATTAAAATTATAACATTACTGGCTTAATTTGGTCCATATTCTTTTTGATAAAACTTTGTAAAACTAGATTTGTCCGACACAAAGACTTAAGCAGTTTGTTTTAAGATAACTAAAAAGTGGTGATAGCAAAAATTAAGATTAAAAAGTTCATTGAACCAAACCAACAGAAATAAGGGGAAACAGTACTACGTCTTTTTTTCAGGCAAAAAGCAACAGAGGGGTGTTGGGGGGGGGGGGGGGCTATTTACATTACATTTTACGATTGAAAATTTTCATTGAAAGGCCGGTTGCACCCTTATTTATTGTTAGAGTAAGAGTCAAATAAGGATAATGTGGTATATTAGGAAGAAAATATGGCACTGAAAGAAGTTTTCCTCCCCCAAACATATAGGATTTTCGAGTTTGGTCAAATTATTTTTTTTCTTTCAGTTTCTGTCTGGTAGGTTGAAACTTTTTCTTTGATTGGCCTCTCCCCACTTTCAAATACAATGCTACGTCACTGTATTTACCTCACCAATCTACGTGTTAAAATGAAGAAGGTTCTCTACTGGATAGAAATACAGTTGTGGAAATCCACGATTTTGAAATTCCTGCATTAATAAAATTGTTTACTTTTAAAAATGTAAAATTGAAACAAGGGCGTAGAACTCGTTACAGTTTATTTATTTTACCTTAGACTTCTACAGTTTCTTTTAATGAGATTTACAATTTTGTCAAGTAAAAGGCCGAATAAAAAACACTTTTTATTTTTTGAAATTTCACTAAATTCTGCAACACAGATTTAGACAATTAACAAAACAGAGAAGTAATTAAAATGTCAAAATCAGCATCTTACCAACATTTATATTTTTTTCCATTCATATCAAGGTTAAAAGGTGCTGAATTTACAATAAGTGTTCTTAAATCGAAGACCTTGGTTTACAACATTCGTATGTATTCAAATTTATAATATGCATATGAGAAGAAATTTAAATGTATGTTACTAAATCATATTTAAAAATAGTATCTACTTAAGTTTTTGAAAGACATTGCCAACAACAAATTAGTAGTATAAAGGCGGGTCAAACCATTTTGTTATAAATCTAAAGATATAATGAAAAAAAAATTTCACTAAGTTAAAAGTAAATAATGTATTTAATCCCCAGCTGTATGTTAATGAGATTCCAAGTCTTACTTCGTTCATAACAGATTATCGTCACGTCTTCTGGATGATGTATCACTACATTTGTTGCACATGCGTGAGGTTCTAGCTGCAGGATGTCCTGTCACCTTGTGTAGTAAAGGTCAACAAAATGACAGTCCCATAAACTTAAAACTTTTAAAATATATTATTCAAAAAGAAAAGCATAATGTGACACTAATTTTATTTACCGCATTTTGTATTAATTGCAAGTAATATAAATAATATAATAATTAATTTTACACATTAAAAAAATTTGTCTTGACTTTTTTTTTGGATTGCGCACAAATTAATTATATGCTTTTAGTGTTTTTAGAGGTAAAATCCTCCGTAGAAGTTAAACCTGATTTTTTGAAAAATAAAATATCTTCATATATAATTCAGTACCGTAATTTATTTCTAATCATGTATTATTCATTTTCATTTAATCCGGCAAAAAATTTCTGAGTGGCAAATTTACTTTATTTTATTGGAGGATGTCCTTTAATTCTTTTTATTCGGGGCACGTTTTGTTTCCAGCAAAGTATGATGATTGAAGAATTGAAAGAGAAAAATCCGCTGGCTAAGTGCATGCACCTATCACTGTTCATATTTATACAGTGTAAAGTACAGGAAATAATAAGAAATTGTAATTACAAAGAATTGTATACTTTTTTAGTTTCTGTTTGAAATATCTGAAGACGTATTGGAAATCTCATCGAACCAATGAAGTACATGTATGATTGTTTGTTAATTATTAGTCGATATTGTTCATAGGGTTTCTGAAGTCCGAATAATTACGCATTTTTAAAAAACATTTGCAAAAAAATTGAAAGGTTTATTAGAGAAAGGATCCAGAATCAGGAATCAACTACATTAAATTTCTTCATGACAGTGTCCAAACCTGCACGCCTGGAAGAGTAAAGGGGTTTTCGGGATAAACAGAAAGTTAATGTTTTTTGCACATTAACAATATTCGCCAGATCTTTGACCTTCTGACTTGTTTCTATTTCCAAACTGAAAAAAAAAACCTTTCAGAAGGACAAAACAAGTCCAGCAGGAAATCATTGGGTCTGCCATTTTCCAGTATCCTAAGGGTCATACCCAAAAATGAGTTCTAAAAACTATCAGAATTTGGATAAAAAAAATATTACGATATGTGTTTTAATTAAAAGAGATTAATAAGTTAAATCATGAAGACCAACTAATTGAAAAGCGTCATTTGCTTCTTTCCGAGCACCCAGGACATTATTTATTGAACAGCCCTCGTACAACCATTCCCCACGATGAATTAAAGTTCAAACTTTTTTATATTGTTGACAGCTGCTTTTTCAATCAATATATGGAACTCGTAAATTTATCAAACAGTGTAATTGGTCATTTTCAAAATTATTTAATTAAACTGATTGTGCAATGTACTCAAAAGTACTCCGAAGTTAATATAAAAAAGATGCTAGAGTTTTTGAATGACAACATATATGCTTTTTTTAAAACCAACAATCTATTGGGATATCCCATCGGTACCAGTTGCACCCCACTAGCTATAAGCAGACCTATTTTTGTACTAAAATGAAGCAGTTTTTGTCCAAAATCTTCTATGTGAAAGAAAAGTTTTGCTTTCAACTCGAAAAAGAACCCTCACTGCTCAATGGCCCTGGGTGCCGAGAATAGGAAAACGTGCAGCTCTCCATCGGCAAGTGGTGACGTCTCCATATGAGCATATGAGCGAAAAATTCTGGAGAGGAACGGTAAACAACATAATCAATCAATCAATCAATCAACTCGACATTTAGATATATCGCCGACGTATTGTCAATTAACAATGGTTATTTCCAGTCTTATGTTGATAAGAGATATCCCGGACAAGATGCCACAGAATCTGATACATCTATTTAGTATTTGGATATTTTACTTGAAAAAGACCTTAATGGTAATCTAACAATCATGTAGCAATATAGCTTCATCATCTAATAAGGGGTTTCTATCTAATAATAATAATAATAATAATAATAACCTTTATTTATCCAGGATAACACAATTAGCATAAAGCTAGTTTTCATTGTGGTCCTGCATTAAAACATATTTACAATCACATAAGGATATACAAAATTAACATCTTAAATATAAACACAAGATATAAAATTGTCGCATATCTGCGGTGATTTTCTTTGATCTTTCTGTGGTGATATATCCCACATCACATATGCGATAATACTTTCCACGCCCCTTCATATATCACTGCAGGAGGCAGAAATCAGGTCATGAGAAAAAACTGATTTTATTTCACAAGTTCATAACCACAGAAAAATTAACGTGTTTAGCTATTTCATAGCCTTAAACTAAATTGAAATACATGTATTTAACTTGTTTGAAAGTTCCCAGTCGTTCAAAAGATTAATCCGTTTTG
Source organism: Saccostrea cuccullata (assembly GCF_032062105.1). NCBI lineage: Eukaryota > Metazoa > Mollusca > Bivalvia > Ostreida > Ostreidae > Saccostrea > Saccostrea cuccullata. The sequence continues at coordinate 9,358 of NW_026938054.1, forward strand.
AAAATTTGAAAGTTACGGTAAAATCTCCAAACTTTACATCGTTGAACTCCTTGCTATTTGTTTCCGTGATTTCATATATGTCGAGTGCCTGGTTCAAAAATGAATCGTCAAAATCTTCAAACTCAGGTAAAAACTCAAAGTCAAATTTACCAAGAACATTCGATATGTTGGAGAGCTTGCTTCAAATGAATCTTTTTTTTATTATTGAATTTTGACACTCTCAATGAAATTTACGTCATCAGACATGCGACAAGTTGCTTACATCATAGATGCCTCGTACTATTGGTTATATCGTTTTCATGGGGCGTGGAAATCTCGGGCGCTCCGCGCCCTCGATTTCCACGCCCCATTAAAACGATATATTCAATACTACTCGGCTTCTATGATGTAACCTATACATACAACATATACATGTATAAACATGAAGAAGCATATCTTTTATACACTCAAACACTGGGAAAAAAATCCATTTTAAGTATTGAGTCTGTTAAAATACTCAGCGAGATACACAGCCACTGACCTAGAATTTCGAACATTTTGTGACAGTTTGTTCCATAAAAATGCAGATGAATATCTAAAAGAACGTTTGTAATTTTCTGTTTTGGCTCGTGGTAAATACAATATGTTTGACATAAAATCATTCGACCTGGTTTGGCGACAATTGACATCTCTTGTATATTGAAACACATTCAAATAATCTGGCATTTGATTGTTTAAAACCTTAAATAGAAAAGTGACCTGTCTAAACATAAAATAATCCTTGATTGGCATCCAGTTTAAACAGGAAAATAAAAAGGTAGTAGGAGTTAAAATATCTCGAATGTTTAAGAGTATCCTAGCTGCCCTCTTTTGAAGTTTGTACAACTTTTCTAAAAACATTTGATTTTTAACATTGCACCAAACAGTGGAACAGTTAGTAAAATGCGGAAATACAATACTATTAAAAACCTTAATTAAAGCAGTCGGTGGCATAAAATGCCTCACTCTCTTAAGCACAGCCAGTTTTCTTAAAATTTTCTTTGAAATAAAGTCAACATGAACATCCCAAGATAAGGTATTATCAATATAAACACCAAGTAATTTGGCCTGCTTCACAAATTCAATTTGAACATCATTAAAATTCATGATAAGATTTCTACATTTTTGTAACCTTTTGGATGTGCCAATAAGCATGCACTGCGTTTTTTTGAGATTTATACTGAGCTTATTTTTTATCATCCATTGAATTCCTAATTCTAAATCTTCTTGAAGTTTTTTTTCTCAATAATGTCTATGCATTTATCACTTACATCCTGCGAGGTGTCGTCTGCGTACATTGTGACTGACGAGTGTTTAAGACATTTTGAGTAGTCATTGATATATAAAATAAAAAATAACGGTCCTAAAATTGACCCTTGAGGGACACCTAAAGATATTTCTTTTTCTCGAGACAGAGCACCTCGCCAGCTGACACTTTGCTTACGATTTAAAAGATAAGATTGAAAAAATTTAAAAGTATTTTCACAGATTCCAAATGACCTCAGCTTGTGTAAAAGAACTTTATGATTCACTGTATCAAAGGCCTTACGCAGGTCAATAAACAGAACTCCAGTAAGTTTACCGTCCTCCATGTTTTTAAACCATTTATCTGTTAGATTGTCTAGTGCTGTTTCACATGAGTGACCTGGCCGAAAACCTGATTGACTTTCAGTTATTAGTTTGTTCTTTGATAAATATTCATAAAAAGAATTAAAAACATGACGCTCAATAATTTTGCTAACGACTGGCAAAATAGATACGGGTCTGTAATTGTTTACTAGATTTTCATCACCCGCTTTGTACAATGGAACTACTCTTGCTCTTTTCCATGCATCAACAAATGTACACGTTGATATAGATTCATTAAAAATAAAATGTAATATATCACCTGTATGATTAAAAGACATCTTTAAAAGTTTTACAGACAAACCATCAATACCCGTGGCTTTCGAAGATGACATTTTAACAATTTCATTTGCAATAAATTCAATTGTGATTTCTGCAATTGGTCTATCTCTTAGCTTATTCAATGCGCAAGAGCATGTTTTACTTATGATCAATTTCTAAAATTAGGTTATTGACAGGCAAGTTGCTAATACTATAATATCAGCAGTCTCGTTTAAATTCATCATTTCGTAAGTTCTATGGCCGATACAATGACCTTG
>NW_026938055.1:0-11559 GCF_032062105.1 Saccostrea cuccullata
GAAATTTAGGTGCTGATGAGCATGAAAATTAATTAAAGCTTGCATTGGGTATTTCTTCACTTTTTGTCAATAACATTCGATTCTCTTGCTCAAATACTAAATTTTAATACCAAGTATTCTTGATCTCCTTTGTATGTAGAGTTTATTTCAATTTTATTTACATTGAATATTAATTGAATGAATCTAGGAAATAGCGATTTTTCCCTACCAAATCAATTTCTACGCAATTTAGATAGCTTAGATAAATTGGAGTTACCTCGCTTTGAACGGCGTGGTGTAGAGAAAATGTCCATGACTCACAACTGCATGAGATATTTTGACCTATGACCTTGAAGAGTAGGTCAAGGTCATTGGGCAAACTAGAGAAATTGTCGATTTAAGCTTAAAATCCAAATGAACTTGACCTTTGACCTTGATATTTGACCTTGACTTTTGACCCCTTACTCAAAAAGTAATAAAGAAATATCCATTACCTTTATCTAGATTCAGCTTCAACTGTTAATCTCAAGTTTATCTCTCTCTCTCTCTCTTTTGGATGACCTTGACCTTGATAAATGACCCCCTATTAATCCAAAGGTCACGATCAAGTTTAATGTCGTTGAGGTATTTGCAACTCTTACTCTAACAAATGCTTATACCCCCCCCCCCCCTCCTTTCTAAAAAAAAAAATCAACGGCAGTATAGAGAAAATGTCTACAAGTCAAACGACACAATATATCAAATGTTACACCGAAACTTTCTGTTTTTAAATAAAAACGCCCAAAGTTTCCAACAAAGTTTATTTTGTATTCCCGTGTAACACTTTACACACAGGACCCGACTGAGTAACTAATTGAACACACAAATTCTACGCTAAATATTAAGAACTGCCCAACCTACAGACTGCCAATCACTGCTAAATTAACCCGTTAATTGTGAACACTATGAATTCTGCATTTTCTCATGGCCAGCACTTCAGACATTCAATCCCCCTGAGACTCGGGTGATAAAAGTCAGCAATGCTGATACAAGAGCTAAATTTCCCAGCCAAATCTTAATGAGCGGTCAAGACCTTATCACATAAACAGATCACTGCAGTCTGTAGCTTAGAGCAATTACTACAAATCAACAAGATTAAGATGATATAAATCAAGCATTAATTATACAAACAATTTCACACAAAATTTCACTTTAACACCTCCCTTCCAAAGATAAAAATTTAACTGTCAATAGTTGAATTTTTTCCAAGTTCATAATTCTGTATATTGTAACATTAAATTTAACCAGTCACTAAATTCACTTTAACCAGTCCAAATAAGTATTAAACAGTTAATAGCAATTAATCATCAAAAGAATAATATAAATCCAAAATGAATTTCACTGTAAATCCAACTGAATGCACTTGAATTTTATGAATATAAAATTTTCACAAAAATTGCCCATAATTCACAAACACATTTCACTTTTCAGATTTTTGATAATCCGTCTGCATTTGTGTTTTTGCTTCCTCTCTTATATCTAACTTCAAAGGTGTACGACTGTAGTGCGAGGGCCCAACGTAAAAGTCTCTGATTTTTATTCTTCAAGCGATGCAACCATGTTAGTGGATTGTGATCTGTTTCTACGTAAAACTTCCTCCCCTCTAGGTAATACGAGAACGATCCAATGGCCCAAACGATAGCTAATAATTCTTTCTCTATCGTTGAATAGTTCTTTTCCCTTGGAAGTAACTTCTTACTAAGGTAAGCAACTGGGTGATCACCATCTGGCAACTGCTGGCTCAGGACAGCCTCAATTGCGTTATTACTCGCATCTGTTTGTAGTACAAACGGTAAATTGAAGTTTGGATTGACCAAAACAGGAGCTGTCATCAGGGCCTCCTTCAGTTTCTTGAATGACTGCACTTCCCTCTCCGTCCATTTTAATTCTGCGGGCTGACTTTTTTCTCAGTAGATCAGTCAGTGGTACAGTTATGTCCGCATAATTTCCTATATACTGGCGATAGTATCCAGTTAGCCCCAAGAATGATCTTAATTCTTTCTTTGTCAAGGGAAGCGGAAAATCCTCCATGGCCTTCAATTTCCGAGGGTCTGGTCGAATTGATCCCCCTCCAACTATATGTCCCAAACAGATGATTTCTGTTGCTCCCAACTTACATTTTGATGGTCTGATGGTAAGATTGGCCTCATGAATACGCTGAAGCAGCTCTGTTACATGTTTGATATGGTCTTCCCACGTCTGACTGTAAACAATTATGTCATCAAAGTACGCAACAGTATTTTGAGTTCCATCTAAAATACGACCCATAAGTCTTATGAATGATGCTGGAGACGTCTTCATACCAAACGGCATCACTGTAAACTTGAAAAGTCCAAATGGGGTGATGAAGGCGGATTTCTCGCGCGTTTCCTTTGCCAGAGGAACTTGCCAGTAGCCTTTTGTTAGATCAAATCTACTCAAATATTTTGCACTTCCAATTTTCTCAAATATATCACTCATGCGTGGAATGGGATAAGGGTCCATGAGAGTTATTTCATTCAATTTTCTATAATCAACACATATTCTAATTGTCCCATCAGGCTTGTTGACAAGGACAATTGGTGAGGCCCACGGACTTTTGGATGGTGTAATAAGTCCTTGTTCTAACATTTCATTCAAAGACTCCTTAACTTCCTGTTTCTTAGCTTCCGGTATCCTGTAAGGTCTCTGAGTAATTGGATTCTCAGACGTTGTTTTGATTGTATGTGAGATAACATCACACTTTCCCGGCTTTGATGTGAAAATTCTTGAAAATTTCTGACAAACATCCCTTAAACTCTGTCTCTGCACTTGAGTCAGCCCATGTCCAAAGACAAGATCTGAAATGGTTTCTGTGGTGTCGTTAGGAAATTGCTGTTCAATTCCAATTTCATTTTCTGTTCCTGCCAGTAATGTAGCCCGGTTATAAGGACGAAGTAAATTGATATGGTAGGTAACAAGTCCACGTCGTCCTCCAACATTGATTTTATAGTTAACATCATTTACCTTGTTAACCACACGAAATGGTCCTTTCCACTGAGCGGACATCTTGCCAGGTTCAGTCGGGAGTAAAACGAGTACTTCATCACCAGGACGCAAAGTCCTTTTGGATGCTGAGCGATCATACCAATCTTTGATTTTCGACTGCCTCATTTCCAAGTTGTTTTGCACGAGTTGTGTCACATCAGCCAGTTTGTTTCGAATGTTGACGACATGATCTATCTCTGATGTTTTTATTTCCTCCTCACCAGTCATGAAGCTCTTTAAAACACTAAGAGGACCACGTACTGGCCATCCGTACAACAGGTCAAATGGTGAAAAACCAGTCTCCTCATGCGGGACTTCTCTGTATGCGAAAAGTACATAGGGAAGTAGTACATCCCAATCTTCGCCATTCTCCATACACAACTTTTTTAACATTGATTTTAACGTTCCATTAAATCTTTCAACTTTGCCATTTGCCTGCGGATGATAAGGCGTTGTAGTTATTCCCTTGATTTTGATTTTCTCATATAAATCTTTCAGGAGCGCACTTGTGAAATTTGATCCTTGGTCAGTGAGAATGGTTTTAGGAATTCCAAATCGACTAAATAATGTAATGAGAGTGTCGGCTATTCGTTCAGCTTCACAACTTGGTAAAGCAAAAGCTTCTGGGTATCTCGTAGCTTCATCAATGACAGTCAGAATGTATTTGTTACCTTGAGTTGTCCTATTGAGTGGGCCAACGATATCCATTGCGATCTTTGAAAACGGATCAGTTATGATAGGTGTGTTGACCATAGGAGCTCTTTCCGCACTTCTTTTTGCCACTTTTTGACAGGTGTCACATTCTGCGCAGTAGTCGACACATCTTGGAACAATCCAGGCCAATAAAATGACGAAGAATACGTTGTTTGGTCTTCTCAGTTCCTAAATGTCCAGCTATTGGCTGATCATGTGCCAGCTTCATCACTGCTTTTCTTAGCGATGCTGGAAGTACCACTTGTGTTCCCGACAGATTCTTTTTCTTGGAAGTCCATTTTCGTTTCAATATGTCATTCTCCCAGTAAAACGCTTTATGTTCTGTCTCAGTTTGTGATACATTTTTGAATGCTTTATCCCTACAATTTTTGAGTGTTGGGTCTTGTTTCTGAAGATTCGATAGTTTATTTCCATTCACCACGCTCAACTTTTCCAATGAAATTTCCGGTAAATCAAGGTTCACTTCACCAGCACCATCGTTAGTTACCACGACGTTTAAGTCCCTTGGTACGACATCACATTTATTCATGCGATTTTTGGCACTTAATTCATTTTGTTCTTTTGCTTTGCTTCTCTCGTAACCACAGCTGCAGCTTTGTTCCTCTCCAGAACATCTATTCCCAATAAACCATCTGCAACCAGATCAGGTACTAAACCTACCTGAACATGTCCCTTAAACATTGGCGTTTCCAGGTTAACCACAGCTAACTTAGCCTCGAATGGCTGTCCAATAGCTGTAACCAAGGAAGTAGTTTGTCCATGTAGAACACATTTTGGATCAACAAGATCCTCCCGCAATAGCGTCATAGATGCTCCAGTGTCCTTGACCATTGACACTTCCACATCATCCACTTTCCCCGGAACATAATGTAAACCCCATAATGCTCCTTTGACAGAAACACGACGCTAGATTACCTTTCTTTGGGCATTTGTTTGCATAATGTCCAAAGTTCCCACAGCTAAAACATTTCACTTTTTCCAAACTTTTCTGTTTTCCGGAGTTCCCCTGTTCCTGGTTCTTCTTCTCACCTAACACTTTAGGATTTTGAAGTTTTCTGTCCTCGGCCGATTTTGTTGGTAGAATGTAATCCTCAGTAGCTTCAACTAACTCACTACTTCCCTTATTCCGTCTAATCCACTGGGCTTGTTGAGGAGATAATGCCTTTAAGAAATACTCTTCTCGGAACTTTTGTACGGGATCTTTCTCATCAATGAAACGACTCAAATACAGATCTATTCTCGACATTAATCCTCTGTAAGTTTCTCCTGGTCTACGTTTAATTTCCTCCAGGAACTGAAAGTAGTCTGCTGGGCGCTTGCCGAATCGATTCAAAAGAGCCTTATACAGATCTCTGTATCCCGAAGTCACTTGCTGCGACACTTCTCGAGCTTCTCCGGTTAAAAGTGACCTAAGCTGTAAAGCCTTTGAGTTCTCAGTCCAACCTGCATGCTCAGCTACCGCATCAAATTCAGAGAGATAGCACAAAATGTCATCCTTTTCCTGATTAAATGGTTGAAGTTTAATTTTTGGCATTCCTGTCGAATGTGCTCCTGGCGTTGAATTGGCCTTCTCTAGCTGAACATGTAATTCCAAAATTTCTTTTTCATGTTCCAATTCAAGTGTTTTTAAACGTAATTCATGTTCCTGTTTTTGTTTAGAAAGTTGAAATTCCAATTCCAAGTCCTGTTTCCTAGGCATTTTAATTCCGCTTGTTAAATCCAAATATACGTATAAAATTTCAAACAATATTTCACATTTAATTAGGATCCCACCGCTGCCACCACTTAAAATGTTACACCGAAACTTTCTGTTTTTAAATAAAAACGCCCAAAGTTTCCAACAAAGTTTATTTTGTATTCCCGTGTAACACTTTACACACAGGACCCGACTGAGTAACTAATTGAACACACAAATTCTACGCTAAATATTAAGAACTGCCCAACCTACAGACTGCCAATCACTGCTAAATTAACCCGTTAATTGTGAACACTATGAATTCTGCATTTTCTCATGGCCAGCACTTCAGACATTCAATCCCCCTGAGACTCGGGTGATAAAAGTCAGCAATGCTGATACAAGAGCTAAATTTCCCAGCCAAATCTTAATGAGCGGTCAAGACCTTATCACATAAACAGATCACTGCAGTCTGTAGCTTAGAGCAATTACTACAAATCAACAAGATTAAGATGATATAAATCAAGCATTAATTATACAAACAATTTCACACAAAATTTCACTTTAACAATCGACATAAGATTCGGAGTAAAAGTAAGAAAAGACCTTAAAGAAAGTGTCCTGAGAGTTTTAAGGTGAGTCTCTAAAATATAATGAAATTCTAGGGAAAATCGGCAAAATCTGCATTTTTTTTCTGTCTGAAATTTTGTATTGCTGAGCATAAAAATTAATTAAAGCCCGTATTGGCTATTTTTGCAATTTTTGTTAATATCATTCGATTCTCTTGCTCTATTACGACATTTTAATACCAAGTACTCTTGCTTTCTTCAGTGTATGGAATTTATTTCAATTTTAATCGGATTTAATATAAATAGAATGTATCTTGATTTCATTTGAAATTTGATTTTCTTTTCCTAGAATAACACAATCCCAAGAAATAGCGACTTTCAGCATAGTAAAAAGAAATACACGTTTCTTCCCTGTGTTTCCCATTTAGAATTACATGTTTGGAATTTTATTTATGCGACTTACGTTGAATTTCATGCCTATTTCGGTCAGGAGTGTTAAAACCCGAACCCAATTCTCTGTTTTCCTTTTCCATAATTACAAACTGCCCTGCATCCCTCGCTCATGTTTCTCACATGCTCTTAAATAATTTATTGCCATCCATTTCAAACATAAAACAACTCAAATCGGATATTTTCAAACATCTCTTTAATACGTGTATAATGCACATATGATGCAGGTACACATGGGACATTTCACAACGTTTTCACTTACGCTTCTGTCTTGATGCAGATTAAATGCATGTTATTCATATTATTAGGTATATCGTAATTTTAATCATACCTATCCCTTACATCTTAACTCGAAAACAATCTCATTCAAGCTGATATATGCACCTAGGAGCGTGTTACAATGTTTTAAACGTGATCTCTTTGCGTGATCAATGAAATCGGAGTGATCCCCGTGTCGACTACAAACAATCCAGGATGTCTGTTTAGGGTAAAATTATACCAACTGCGAGCCCGATCTAAAATCCTAGTAGAGAAATGACAATTTTGCTGTTTTATTTATTTCTTGCTTTTTTCTAATTTTTTAGCCCAAATGAAATTGAAATGCTTAAAAAGGTGGAAAAGCCGATAATTGTTCACTGAACAATTAGTCTACTAGTTTATTATATATCTTCTTTTTTAAAATAGAAAAAAAAAAAATCCTGCATACAGATAAATAGAGGAGAAGGAAGACCTTCTTTGTTGCTGTAGCAACAAGAGTTTCTAGTTCTTCCTATGTTTTGTCTGTAGAATTTATAATTATTTCATTTAAAAAAAAATTATCTTGAGAAAATAAAGATTGTCAGCTGCATTTATTAGCATCTCGCATTTGTATATCTTTTACTTGCATATGAATAATGTCATTAAATAAAATAAAAGAAATCAAACTCTATTTCCATCTTTTTTAATTCATTCATAAATCCTTGGATCCGCTCGCAGCTGCGCGGTGGCCTCATCGCTACTGTAAACAATTCATTCATCACACCGAAAATGTTCATGATTCCGCTAAACTAAGAAAGTTTACACAGGGTTTATCATCTCAAATCAAACATCAGACCTGTCCAATGCATGAATGCTCGAGTTAAAGAGGAAAATTCAGGAATTATTTTGCCTCCTCCATATTTTGCCGTGAACCTAGCCGACATTTTGTAATTAAGGTCTTCCGTCTTCACGGAAGACCTTATAGTGATTCTATTGTTTCTTATTATTATTCTTATTATTATTATTATTATTATTCTTTTTTTTGACAAAATTTTGTGCAGGCGATTTCTCGAAAACTATTCAGCAGTTTTTCATGAAACTTTCACCAAAAATGCGTCATTATACGAAGTTGTTACATCCGTAGAGAAATTTTAAAAATTCGCTTCTGGTGCCAAGTTATCGACAATTTCCTGATTTTAAAATGCAATTTTGTCGCCCCTTTTTCTCGAAAACGGCTAAAGATATGAGCTGGAGACTTCTTGGAGACGATAGTTTGTCACTTTGTGGTTTGCAGAATCACCTTCTCGTGCGTCGTCAGTACTTCCGGTCGTAACGAGATGCAAATTTAAAAAATACGTATTTACTAAGTTTTGTTGTTTTTCAGTATTTTTCATTTATTTTCGGTATGTTAAAAGAAACCCTTCTAATATTGCTTACTATATAATTTGTTTGAATGGTGATAAATCTTAACTCTAGATATTAGCATTCAAAAATCTGAAGCGGGTCCAAAATGGCGGCGGTCTCTGTCAACGCCGACATTTTGCAATAGTGGTTTACGGAGGCAGCCGAGCGTTTGCTTGAACGAAAGTAACATAAGAATACATGAAATATAAAGGAGTACTAGAACTGTCACGTCGTAGTTTCGTTGCAGTTCTGTGTCAAACTAACGTCTTCTATAATTGGTTTTGGCTGGTTTTCAAAGTAGAAAAACAAGAGACGATTGCGCACAATGTGCAAATGAAATTCGATACATAATATCTTTTTGTGCATCACGGAAAAACTTATAAGTAATACTTTTAAAAGAATATCAATTTATATTGTCAGTATAAATCTTCCCCACTGTTTTTCCTGTGCACACTTGTGTCATATTAAACTATAAATAAGACAAAAATAAGAAAACGATTTTTTTAAAGATCGCTTCATGAAGTTTATTTTAGCATTCTTGTTTCAAAGACCTGATTCAAGTTATTGAGCATAAATGATTTCGGATTCCTTGAACATCAAAGGGCGAGACATGATTTTAGGCGAAACGTTTCAACCTTTTTCAATTAACTAATCGGGATAGTTCAGTTTGGGGATGAACAGGAAATTGAAAAAAAATCATAACCGTTTCACCGCTTTAGTGTTACACAGGTCGAGACCACTAGATTTTCTGACGTCAGAATAAATTTGCATGTAAATTAGCTATCTGTTTACTTTGCCTATTGATGAATGAGCCGCAATGCTTTGTGAGCTACTACAAGTACCCAGCTGTGTTGAAAATAAAGGACAACTTGAATTGTCCCTTGGAAACTTATTTTCAATTATTCTTTTTTGAGATTTATGGAAGAAATATATAAAATGATGTATAATCTTTCATTTCTATGCTCACATTTACAAAAATTGCTTTATGAAGCCTTATATATCAACTTATAATACATCGGTCTAAACTATTGTTCGAAGAGACGTACTTGTAGGTGCTATCGTGTCGATAAAGCATTGAGTTTTTTCACGTGATATACGTGTACATAGTTTTAGACAGCAGTACATGGTGCGCTTTTATTATTTAACCCCTAAATACTATCATAAAGATTTTAATGTACATGTAAACATCAAAGCGTTTGCACATTATTCAAACTTTTGAAGCAACTATTAATCATATAAAACAACTCCAATATTAAATGTGAGCATTGAGCAATGTTTTGGGAATGTAATCTTTCAATTTCGGACTTAAAAAGTGACAAAGAAGCTCTACGGTTTTTCCGGTGACAAAATGAACGATTATGCAGAAACCGACGAAAACCATTGAATCGTAAACACGTAGTAGAGTGTCATGCTTTCGGACTCATTCACTTGATTGGCGAACGGGTGCAACGAAGATATCGTCACGTGTTGAAAATTGCCTTCCATATAAGGTAGTGGTCTCGACCTTATACAAGCATATATACAATATGGAATTTTTAAAATGTGTTAAATATACTTTCTAAATCTGGATCTTAGGCTATGAGAACGTTCTTTTTTTTAATTTCATTGAAGCTATCACACCTATTTAATAGAACATTCCAAAGAAAAAGCGCGAAGAATAACTCGTGGCGTTTGGCGTTAAATTTTGAATAGTGACCTGCCTTTCATAATTTTAAGAGAGAAGCATATTCGTTAATATATACAAGTAGATTTAGAGTAGAGGTCCCGATAGCGTAATATTTAGTGCGTTGGAATTTCATGCTAGCGACTTGGGTTTAATCCTCCTTGTGTGCAAATCTTTTTTTACTTTTTCAGCTCGATTTTACGTCTTCTTTCCGCAATCGGACGGAAGACCTCTCGTTGCTCGCAACGAGTTTCATATCTAGTTAAGGTCTTCCGTTTAGAACGGAAGACCTTCTATTTTTCTGTTGTTTCTTTTTTTTCAACTTTTCTTATTATTATTATTCTTACCGATTTTGTGCACGCAATTTCTGGTAAATGCGTCAATCAGGATTTTCATGAAACTTTCAGCATTGATGACAAATGATATGAACTTAAGGCGTTTTTTTTAATTTGATGACGTCACTTCCGGTTAGGAGTTCCGATGCATGAGTTAGAGGGTCATTTTGTCCGGCAGTTTTCTCAAAAAGCACTCAACGCAGATGCATGAAATTTTCAGTGCTGATCGAGTAACCTTTGGAGATATGTATTTGGTATATCTCAACCACCGGAAGTTCGAAGCGCCGACGCTGGCTATGGTCCGAAAACAGTCCTATCAAGAATTTCAAAAAATTAAACACCTTTTCTACGATAACTTTTTACCTAGAAATATTTTGTTAAAAGCATGATAGAGCAAAAGAAGTGTAGAATTTGAAGATATTTCAAATGATATCTCGAAAAAAGGGCTGCCCAAAAATTAAGGGCCAAAGGGGGCCGAAAATTTTTCGTTTTATATTCAAAAAGTATTGAGAATTTGTAATACCTCAAAGAAGCAAAGTTGTTCAAAATGTCAAAATTAATCATTGAAGTCGTAAAAATCGTCCGCGTCGTCACTTCCGGCCAAACCGGAAGTAGTCGAAAAACGCGTATTTTTGCCATTCTTAAAAAGTTTGGGGTAATATATGTCACTGGAAGCCTAAAAAGTAATTTTCCCTCCGTCGATGCCACTTCCACCGGCGTCGTCACTTCCGGCCAAACCGGAAGTAGTCGAAAAACACGTATTTTTGCCATTCTTGACAAGTTTTGGGGTAACATATGTCACTGGAAGCCTAAAACTTAATTTTCCGTCCGTCGTTGTCACTTCCGGTTTAACCGGAAGTAGCAAAAATTCTTATTTCTGCATAAATCAATATAGCTTTAATGATTCAAACCATTTTTAGGCGTTATTTCTTAGTTTTGTTAAAAATGAAAGCTACTTCCGGTCAAACAGGACGGAAGACCTACTCGTTGCTTTGCAACTAGCTTTGCTCTAGTTATTTTTTATTTTTTTCCCCAAAATTTTGTGCACGCGATTTCTCGAAAACTATTCAGTGGTTTTCAAAGAAACTTTCAGAATTTTGCGTCATTATATGAAGTTGTGGCATGGATAGGAAAATTTGGAATACTCCCTTTGGTTCCAAGTTATGGACACTTTTCTGATTTTAAAATGCAAATTTGTCCCCCTTTTTTTCGAAAATGGTTTAAGATATTAACTGGAGACTTGTTGAGATGAAAGATGATGACTTTTAGATATGACTAATCAGCTATTCGTGTGTCGTCGGTACTTCCGGTTGTCCGGGAAACGAAATTAAAAAGTCCGTATTTTCTATCTTTTTTGTTTTTCAATATTTTTCATTATTTTTGGAATGGTAAAGGAATTTTTTGTTATTATGATTTGTTTGTATTGATAAATAAACTCTAATATTTAACAAATTAAAAATCTGAAGCGGTCCAAAATGGCGGGCCCCG
>NW_026938056.1:0-11835 GCF_032062105.1 Saccostrea cuccullata
ATTAAAAAGAGTACAAAAAGAAGAAAAAAATAAAAGATAAATCAAAAAAAGAATGAAAAAAAAATGTGATTGTAAACTTTGTACATTTTATTTTCTCCAATTTTATTTTCTTACCGTAACTCTTCTTTTCTTCATTACCAATTTATTTTTCCATAAGTTATTTTTCTCCTTTAATTATTGTTTTCATCATCAGCAGAATAGGCAGTAGGCATCATTTTCTTTTTAAGATATAATTGGGCTTTTATTTCATACATGTCTCTTGTTCCAATGCCTTGTATTGCTTTTACATTTGTATTCTTAAAGGCCTGGATTTTTTAATAGACAAAGATGTTATCATTTACTGAGGACTGTATTAAATATGTACAGTTTAGAACCTCATTTATCTTTGTACTTGATGTCAGTTTCTTTTCAATAAAATATCAAGTGCAATCTTCTGTTTCTCGTTTATCGATGCAGCAATATTTTAGTGTCATATAATTTTCAAAAAGGATTGTGCATGCCTTTACTTTCTTTTAATTGTGCAACAAGACTAGAGAAAGCTTTAAGAATATTGCATTTTGAATGAGTTAAAAATAAAAAGTGCAATTTTTATAAGGTATATCCCTTCTCCATTTACCAGTAGACATTTTCACAAATTATCTTATGAAGAAGAGTAACATTTTTCAATTCCCAAACAAAGATCTAAGCAATTCTAATATATTAGATAAAACTATATTATTTTAGCTTTAAAAAATACACCTTTATTTAAAGTAAAACAAAACAAAACTCGAGGTACTGTGAGCAATGAACTCACTAAATGATAACCCCGCCTCCCATATGAATGTAATGGAGTGATGGGTACCCTTCAATATTATAAAAAGAATGACAGTGTCCATGTTTCTATGGGAAACCCAAAATATGTGTTGGATCAAAAAGTAAAACAGGAGGTGAACAGTGGCATTATGTAATAAAGATTCTCTGAAAGTCTCATCAAAATTCATTCAGTGGTATAAGAGCTAGGAGTTGCGGATAAGTGATGGGTACCCCAAAACATAACAGATGGACGGACAGACGGACATCCATATTACTATATACCCTCCCACTTTTAAAGGGGGGGGGGCTATATATATAAAAAAAAGTATGTTTGTGAATTAAGGATACCCTCTGAAAGTTCTCATCAAAATTCATTCAGTGGTATAAGAGCTAGGAGTTGCAGATAAGTGATGGGTACCCCAAAACTTAACAGATGGACGGTCAGACGGACATCCCTATTACTATATACCCTCCCACTTTTCGGGGGGGGGGGGCTATATACATATATATATATATATATATATATATATATAAAAGTATGTTTGTGAATTACGGATACCCTCTAATAGCAGCTCATATCAAAGGTTAAAGTTTCTCAATTCAAACTCCAAGGTAAAAAAAAAATTGTACCCAAAGAAAAGTCTTGTCACAAGAAATACACACGTGAAATATTGTAGCTGTAGCAAAAACTACTCATAAGGTTTGGCCAAGATTTTTTCCCATTTGATCAAATTAAAATTCAAGGACAAAAAGTCAAAACTATTGATGATCAAGGAATGGTCTTGTCACATGGATCTGTGAAATATAAAAGCCCTAACCTTAACCATTCAGACGTCTTGACGAAGGTTTCAAAGCTTTTCAAATCCAACTTAGGGTCAAAGGCTTAGAATTGGTGTTACCCAAGGTAATTCAAAGGTAATATAAAAAAAGATATGCTTGCGAAATATTGAAGCTCTAGCATTAATCATTCAGAATATGACCAATATATAAGTTTTTCAAAAGCAGGTCAAGCTCAAATGTCAAAGGGTCAAAATTGTTGGTAGGCCTTGTCGCAAGGAATACATCTGTGAAGTACAAAAGTCCTTCACCAATTTCTCAAAAGAAATGGCCAAAATGAAATTATTTTTCAAAAAAGGTCAAAATCAAAACTTTTGGCACCTATAAGGGAAGATCTTGCCAAAAGGAATGTAGTACTTGAGTAACAAAAGACCCATGGGCCATATCGCTCACATGAGCACTGTGGCTAGGAGGAAAATAGAATTCAGTATTGAAAAGTTAAAAGCCATAAGTGGCCCCTATCTACCCTTAGAAAAGGGAGGGGGCTATGATTTGAACAAACTTGAATCTACACTACCCAAGGATGCGTACATACAAATATGTTTAATTATGGCTTTGCTATTTTTGAGAAAAAGATTTTCAAAGATTTTTTCTCTATACTCCTATGTAAAATATTGGGGTGCGTATCATTACCGCTACATTTTCAAAATTTTCATTACCGCTACATAGTCATTACCGCTACAAAAAACGTTACATTACCGCTACATATAAAAGTATACATTACCCTACATTGCCTCTTTCGTTAGCCATCAACTTATGCGTGTACAGATTGATTTAAAGTACAACATATACTAGTATAAGTCCTGTTTCCTCTGCTCACCACGGGGAGGTGAAAGTAGGACTTTGAGTCGGATGGGTTTTTTTAATTGATTTTTTTATTTGAATTACATACTTTTTCATTAAAAAACTTTTAAATTTTTAAAATTAAATCAAGCACTGCCCATAGATAAAACTCACCGTCTTCACATTCTTCTGTTTAGATTTCAAATCGAAATTGAAGTCCACTACATATTGAGGGAATTCTGTTGATTGGAACTAATATTCCGTACAATACCTGGCTAGTTCAATATGTAGCGGTAATGAGTTGTTTTCGGTTGGTTCAATATGTAGCGGTAATGAGTTGTTTTTGGCCAAAAAAATGTAGCGGTAATGATCGGTCGAAAATTTGAAAAAAATATAGCGGTAATGAGTTGAAATTTTTGGCGATGTAGCGATAATGTTGACCTCCCAAATATTAATCGTTCCTTATGGCCCCACTCTACCCCCAGGGATCATGATTTGAACAAATTTGAATCTACACTACCTGAGCATGCTTTCACATAAATATAACCAACCTTGGCTTTTTTGTTGTTCTTCAAAAGAATTTTACAGATGTTTCCTATATATTTCTACGTTAATTTTTTTTATTGTTTTCATCATCAGCAAAATGGGCAGTAGCATCAATCGGCCATTGTGGCCTCACCCTAACCCAAGGGGCTATGATTTGAACAAACTTGAATCTACAATACCTGAGGATGTTTCAATATAAGTATGACCAATCATGGCTTTGCTGTTCTTGAGAAGATTTTAAAAGATTTTTTCTATATATTCCTGTAAAACTTTGATCGGCCATTGTCACCCCACCCTACCCCGGGGTCTAGATTTCAACAAACTTAGATTTACATATCTGAGGATGTTTCCCCTTAAAGTTTTATCTTTCCTGACACAGTGATTCTTGAGAAGATTTTTAAAACATTCCCCCAAATGTTCATTTTTTAATTAAGTTACTGAAACTTCGAAATTCTGGTCGTGTTTGATTATTATTTTATTCTTGATATTTAAGGAAGTGGTAATTTTGTTGTCTATAAATGAAGAATATTTTCAAAAACTAGAATCTATCGAATTCAAAGTAAAAATGTTCGAAAGGAAAACACGCTCACAGTATAATCTCAGTCCGTGCTCAGTGGTGTGTGCAGACTTTAACAATTGATCAATTGTGAGCAATTATCCCAACCAATGCTACCATATTATAACAAAAGTCGAATAAAAGCAAAATAAACTTTTATTAATGCACTCCTATCTAGCAAATGTTTCAGCATTCTTAAAAGATTTTGCCAAATACAAGCATTTTCGTGTAAATTATTTATATGAGATGACCACTTGGCATCACTTTGGAAAAGAAGTCCAAGATTACAGTGTGTTCTAGATTCTCTAATAATACTATACCATTAATGCAAAAATGGACTTGGGTGGTCATTTGAACTTCTTGTAAAATTTAAATTACAGGTTTGGTTGGATTAAAATCCACAGCCCATGTTGAGGCCCATTTATTAATTTCATCTAAGTCAGATGTAAGTGATATTGCAGCTGCATTAACATCATTGTCTACTATATCGATATTATCAACTGTAAACAGCGGTGTATCATCTGCAAATAGCCAACCTAGAACAGAACCTTGAGGACACCCGCCGATATAGGTTTGAAATGAATACGGTAGAACCCATGCTTTGAAATCTATCATCTAAATAATTTTCAGTCCATTTCAATAATGTGCCTTGAATACCATAAGATTTTAATTTGAAAAGTAGACCTTTATTCCAAACATTATCATAAGCCTTTAAAATATCAAAGAAGATAAATCTAACATTTTTGCCTTTGTCTAATTTAAGATAAAATTGTATTATCAATTTTCACTAATTGGTTGATAGTTAAGTCATTTTGTTGGAAGCCTTATCGGTATTTTGTTAAATAATATAGCATTTACTCATTGACAGGCTGCAAGCAAAAAAAAAAAAACAACAAACAAACAAAAAAAAAGAACAACAACAACAACAAAACACAAAAAAAACTTACCAGATACTTTTATTGGATGTTATTAGTAAGAAGTGACATCAGGGAGGGGGAATGTACTTTTCTTTTCCCCAACATACATTTTATTGATTGATACAATCAATCAAATAAATGTTGGGATAGAGTGAAATACATGTACACCCCCCTTCCTTACATTTGAGAATATAAAAAATATCCTGAAACACAGATATCTGTAGGCCTTCGCGGACCCCCCTGGACCCCGGAATTAATGCGTATCATATCTCATTTCATAAGGTTTTTTACATAAAGAAGAAGGGTCAAATTTCTATGTCAGGTCGAGTCATTTTTCATCTTGTGTGGAGTCGTACAATTACGTACCGGTCTCGAAGGGTTTTCTACGGTCGAAAAATGACCCTACTTTTTAGAATATTGACTTAGGGTAATTTTTCTTCCTTCAGAAAATGACCACCTGGTCTATATTCTAAGGGGGTCACTTTTCGTCGTTACACCGGACGCATCATGTGGAATTAACTATGAGCAAAACCGAAGTCAATCATAAAAAAACATACATCTATTAATGCTGCATGGATACAACGTTTTTTTTCAAAAGAGAAAGCCAGACAGTCGGCCAAAGGAACATGGTTCGTTCCCAGTGAAATTTAACACCGATTGGGTTGTTTTTATTGTTCCATATACGTTATCCTTTTAACCCTACCGCTCTTACCCTCCCCGACAATCAATTCCCCATCAGTGATAATACAAACAACACACGGATATGAAATGCCTTGATCGGGAATAATGTATCTCAGGAATCGTCCATCGCCGTCTAGCATGTGAATATTGTCACCAATACGATTACAAATGAAAATATGACCGACGGAATCGGTTGTGAGCCCACTAGGAAAAAACGTACTTTCCTTCTCTGTGTAAGAAAAACGAAATATCCCTAATTGACACCCGCCGATATAGGTTTGAAATGAATACGGTAGAACCCATGCTTTGAAATCTATCATCTAAATAATTTTCAGTCCATTTCAATAATGTGCCTTGAATACCATAAGATTTTAATTTGAAAAGTAGACCTTTATTCCAAACATTATCATAAGCCTTTAAAATATCAAAGAAGATAAATCTAACATTTTTGCCTTTGTCTAATTTAGATAAAATTGTATTATCAATTTTCACTAATTGGTTGATAGTTAAGTCATTTTGTTGGAAGCCTTATCGGTATTTTGTTAAATAATATAGCATTTACTCATTGACAGGCTGCAAGCAAAAAAAAAAAAAAACAACAAACAAACAAAAAAAAAAAGAACAACAACAACAACAAAACACAAAAAAAACTTACCAGATACTTTTATTGGATGTTATTAGTAAGAAGTGACATCAGGGAGGGGGAATGTACTTTTCTTTTCCCCAACATACATTTTATTGATTGATACAATCAATCAAATAAATGTTGGGATAGAGTGAAATACATGTACACCCCCCTTCCTTACATTTGAGAATATAAAAAATATCCTGAAACACAGATATCTGTAGGCCTTCGCGGACCCCCCTGGACCCCGGAATTAATGCGTATCATATCTCATTTCATAAGGTTTTTTACATAAAGAAGAAGGGTCAAATTTCTATGTCAGGTCGAGTCATTTTTCATCTTGTGTGGAGTCGTACAATTACGTACCGGTCTCGAAGGGTTTTCTACGGTCGAAAAATGACCCTACTTTTTAGAATATTGACTTAGGGTAATTTTTCTTCCTTCAGAAAATGACCACCTGGTCTATATTCTAAGGGGGTCACTTTTCGTCGTTACACCGGACGCATCATGTGGAATTAACTATGAGCAAAACCGAAGTCAATCATAAAAAAACATACATCTATTAATGCTGCATGGATACAACGTTTTTTTTCAAAAGAGAAAGCCAGACAGTCGGCCAAAGGAACATGGTTCGTTCCCAGTGAAATTTAACACCGATTGGGTTGTTTTTATTGTTCCATATACGTTATCCTTTTAACCCTACCGCTCTTACCCTCCCCGACAATCAATTCCCCATCAGTGATAATACATACAACACACGGATATGAAATGCCTTGATCGGGAATAATGTATCTCAGGAATCGTCCATCGCCGTCTAGCATGTGAATATTGTCACCAATACGATTACAAATGAAAATATGACCGACGGAATCGGTTGTGAGCCCACTAGGAAAAAACGTACTTTCCTTCTCTGTGTAAGAAAAACGAAATATCCCTAATTTATTGACAGCAATAACAGCTTTCATTCCCCAATCACTTGCCATGATGTCCCCATTGACATTCTCAGCAATATAACTTATCTTATTATATAGAGGCTGTGACTGTGAGTCGTACTGGAGTTCTTGCAGCATGGTACCAGTGCCGCTATATCGCACAATTTTGTACTGATCATCCCTGCATTGCGAGATCAGGAGATCATCTGACGCGGTACTTATAATTCCGAGGGCAATCCAGTTTGGAATTTCGAACATCGTAACTTCTGTGTTACCCTCGGACAATGTTTTCAGTGCAGTGGGTCTTGTGAAGACTACTTTTGTGTTGTATATAGATACGTATATGCTTCCTTTTTCTGAACATTGGATCGTGTTGTAAAGTACTCCCTGGAGATCATACAACTTGAGTTCATTTTTCACTCCAACGATCCACATTTTTTTATCATTAGTAGGAACCATGTCATGTAGACGATTATGATATTCGTTTTCGGAAAAATCGGTGTCTATGGTTGCGATAACTTTTGGTGATTTGAATATTTTGCGATTCTGTATATCATCATCGGTGCTTACAGCAATTAATTCCTTCAGGGGAACCTTGTTTTTTCTCATTTTTTCAATGTAGCCAAAAGAAGATTTGAAAACATCCATCTCAGTTTCAAATTGGTAAAAGACAGGAAGGGACCACTCTGCAACATCTCTATCTGTTTCTTGCTTTTTAATCACTGGTATAAATTTCTTCATTTTCTCGATGTTTTTTGATTTTTGCAATGTCGTCGTTTCCGTATTCATTTTATCAATTTCCTGCAATATTTCTTCAAATTCATTTTTCTGTCTCTGCAGCACTGTTTCGTGCTCCTTTTGCATGTCATCCAGTTCCTGGTGTAAATGCTTCACAACTTCTTCTATGTATTTATGCCATTTTTCTCCCCGTGCTTTAACTTCCTGCTTTCTTTTTTCATAAACCCTACAGAGAGAAGACAATCGTTTTGTACTATGATCAATGATTTTCTCAAGTTCAAGTTTGAATGACTGAAGTAGCTCATTTTCACGCGTAATTTCTTTCAGGAGTTCTTCTATTTTTTCGGACAACTCAGACATTTCATGCGATTTGTGTTTGATCGAAACGCAAACCAAACATATTGGGCTGTCACATGTGTTACAGTAAGCACAGCATTCCTGTTGTGGATGGGAAGCGCAAATACAAGTTTCGTTGACATCTTTATCTGTGTAGTCCACAACGTCATGTCCGTTCACTGATTTGATACGGAGATGCATTGGCACACATGGATCGCAAAGATTCACTCCACATCTTCTGCAGCAGAAGGACCCTGGCTTTTTACAAACATCACACTCCAGAAAATGCTGACCTTGGCTCCTTTCATTAGATGCCATATCTTATTTCAACCTGAAATTTAAAAAAAAAATTGTTATTCATATTTTATATATCACACCTTTTTTACGTTACTTCAAACATGCCTCATACTATAGTAATCGTCAAGGAATGTTTTAAGTAATTTAAACTGATCATTTAAAATGCTGCTAGTAGCACGGTTTACTCTTTCGTTGTCTTAGATATATAAACACTAGTAAAAACTTTGTTTTATGAGGATAGACATGTTTATCAATATTATAATAGAGGACTGGTTGGATGGGTAGGGGTTCTTATTCCATTTCATATAAATAAAGGCTTTGGCAATACACTTAAAAACGACTTTATAGTCTATGAATTCCTAACAAAGTTTCCGACCTCCAACATGTGTAAAGAGGGTTTGGCCTCTACGGAATTTGATTTTTTTTTTTTATAACACAAAGCGGCATTCAAGACATATTTTCCATTATTTCAAATACATGTAATTATTAATGATATACCGGTATGATCATATAAACAGATATGTTTATGCGTTATTTCCTTAGAAAGAAGTACAAATGTAGCATAAAAAGGGGTGGTCACTCTATTTCTCTCAACGTCGTTTTTCCTATAATTCTTTGATATGTATATAAATATCGTTTTTTGTTTTTTTTTAATTATCCTGCTAGCCCAGATGGTCTATTCTACATATTCTTACTTTTTGAAAATCAGGTAGAAAAAGGTAAAAAATTAATTTGGGAATATATGGAATTTTAAACAAATAATTAACTATGAACACTTATCATACAGTTTAAGTATATCATTGAGGAAGTTAGCAAGTTTCCAGTTCCCCAAGACCAGGACTATATCCCGCGCCGAGGGAAATTTTTAACTGTTTTATTATACCGATACAAATAGAGGTTTACGAATGGCGGGAAATTATCTTCAAGACTAACGCACGAGGAATTAGTTCATTAACATATTAGAACGATACAAAAGTAAAATCTAGAGGATTACGGATAACCGGGGAATTAGTTTCCGAAGCAGGGATTTGCTCATTTAACTAACGCACAGGGAATTATTCCACTCACTGAGATTTCTAGGGAATTATTCACATTTTACAGCCTTACTTTTACATAGGGAAAAATCAGTAGAGGTATAATAAAACTGTATAAACAATGACTAATGAACCTTTGGTTCTGTCCAGGTAATATCCCCCTTTTTTACAGAAGTCTTATAACTTTAATTATAAATATGTCAAAACAACTCAAAGAAATTATTACCAGTCGCACCTGCTTTGATAACAATGATGTAAACAGCCATCGGCATTGGTTGCTGAAACCATGCAAACCCGTCCAGAACCAAGGTTAACTAATCATTGTAATGATATTTCGTGGGATGATTTACTTTCTACTAGATCGCCCGCTTGGCACAGTTACAGTTAAAGCGTTTGCTCAAGGTGGAGACCGGTCCCTCGGATGAGTCAGTAGGTGCTGGCATGAGAAAGGTCTGTCATGTTCTAAATTTTGAATTTACCGGTTGGGAGTAAATATGAAATTTATTTACTCCCACCCGGTAATTTAAAAATTTAGAACAGGACAGGTCCTTCATTATTCAATGGCCCTGAGTGCAGAGTATCGCCGTCTAAATTTGCAGCCTTTTACGGCAAATTGTGGCGTCTTCATATGAGAGAAAAATTCTCGAGAGGGATGTTAAGCAACAAACAAACAAGTCTTTTTATTAGTTTCATATCATGAGCTTAATTTGCATGTTTTTCACTTAATTCAACATGACTTCCTGGAGAAGCGCCAACTTTACCGGTATTTAGCCGTTTTGAATTTAAAATGTTGCTTTGAATACAAGGGATTCTCACAATTCATTCTAACACAGTCATGTGAAAGTGGGTAATCCTTATAGAAGGGAATATCCTTGTGCTTTCTATATTAATCATTCTTCACTTAGGGCAGTTAAGTTAGTTTAAGAAAAATGCACCTGCTTAATTCTGTAATTTTAGTGACATCCATAATTGCAGTAATAATATATGTTTAATATCAATGAAGGGCAAGTTTGGACGCAAGTGGTCTCTGAAAGGCTGTTATTGAAAACATAATAAAGACAAGACCCCTTTAAAATCCGCCATTTGCAATGTACTTTCGATATCAACATTTGGACAAAAACAACTTTCCAGAGGCTATCGAAGTCCATCTTGCCCTTCATTGAAAAACATATATTATATGGATTTTGCAATGATGGCTTTCACAAAAAGCACGGAATTAATATTAGTCTATTTTTTTTTAAATAATCATAGGCATTTTTTAAAAAGAATTTTTCTCGGTAAATATTTTTATTCAGTAACAATATTTTCTCTAATAAAACATATATAATTAAATGTCCAAACAAGCAAATAAAAAAAAAGTGGCTTTCGGTGTCTTAAGACACACTTTTTTGGATAATATACATCTAAATAACAGACCTGAAATCTGGAAACCAACTTCCTTATTGTCGGCCAAACTGGCAAGATATTACTTACCTCAGAGGCCCTCTTTAAAAGTTCTCATGTTAAAAATGTTTCAAATATATTGTGATCTTAAAATAAAAATCTGGTCAACGAGAAAAATACAATGTTCATTTCATTCTTATTTTGGAAAATTATCCATAAATATTTTGTCATTAGTTGTAAAAAAAAAAATACTAAGTAATTTCCCTATGGTACCCCGGCCGTTACAGTTTTTAACTTTATTGAATGTTATCCTCCAATTTGTGCACCGTGTAATTCATTGACTGCAGATATGGTGGAGTGGAGTTTGTATGCCATGCTATATTCGATCTTTTCCATTTATTTTGTATAATTTTATTTGCATCGAAAAATTTTCATTTGTATTGAATTTTTTTTTTATTTGTATTCCATAATATCCCATTTGTTCCATTTCAATTTATT
This sequence comes from Saccostrea cuccullata, assembly GCF_032062105.1. Lineage (NCBI taxonomy): Eukaryota > Metazoa > Mollusca > Bivalvia > Ostreida > Ostreidae > Saccostrea > Saccostrea cuccullata. The sequence goes on from NW_026938056.1 coordinate 10,956, forward strand.
CAATGATTTTCAAATTGAATTGTATAATTTTTATTTGTGTTCTTTATTTTCCAGTGGTATTGTAAAAGAATTACCCATATTGTATAATTTTCCATTTGCAGATGTATTGCAGGTTGGATACATTTACAATCGTGTTTGATTTCGTCTGAGTCAAACAATATAGTGAATATATATTTAAAGATGCAATAATAGCTAAGTGAATTAAATATCTTAAATATAATTATATAATTTCCCCGTCAAACACATCTATATGTCGTTCTATGCAAGCAGATTTTACTTTTTCTCACGTTTAAAGAATACCTTATACGGTATACTAAAAAATACACTTTATACACTCTTACATTTTTTTTCAATAAGGGGGGATATTGTCTACACTTCAGGTGTGAAGATTTTGGGGTATATAGTTTTTGCTCTGTCTGTATGTCTGTCTGACCACAAAAACCTTAACATTGCCCATGATTTTTGATGGGTTGAATGCTATGACTCTCATATTTCAAATGTGTATTCCTCATGACAAGACCTTTTTAGGGGGGTACCAACAAATTTGACCTCTTGATCTTGACGTTGGTGTTTGACTCTATTTCGCTAGAAGTTACTCAGCTTAAACCTTGTTCATAACTTTTAAACATTTGCTGCTAGTGTTTTCATACTTCACTTACATACTAGTATTCATTGTGTCAAGACCTTGCCATGGATATACATGTAAGCACATATGTATTGTATTTATGACGTTGACCTTTTAGTATGACCCACTTTGAAAAAACTTTAATTTCGGACATAATTTTTCAACAGTTTATTTTTACTGCACAAAATTTACCTTGAAATTTTATTTGGGTCAGGAAAATCTTCATATTTCACAGGTGTATCCCATGTGACAAGG
>NW_026938057.1:0-11543 GCF_032062105.1 Saccostrea cuccullata
TAAATAACATTAACTACCTATATATACCACTGTCAAAGACAATTAAGACATTGAATAGGAGCTGCAGCAATTAAAAAAAGTAAAAAGATCAGACTTTTGGTTAAAGTCGATGTAAACCACCGCTACTGCTACTTTCCCGTGGGAACCTATAGGAGTAGAAGTTGTCATTCCTGACCCAACATATTGCTAACAAACTGAAAAGTTGTTAACATGGAGTAGACGGCATTAGCTGAGAGAAGATATTATACAAAATTTTACTGTAAGTCATTAAGCCACTTTGTAAAACCACTGAAAAACTTAAAATTATGACGAGCTTATTAATTTGGTAATATTTTACCTTATTTCTAATTTTATGAAAGTGAAAGTTAGAAGTAATTGAATGTTGTATATAGCAACTGTTCACAATAATGAAAATAAAGAAAAAACACTAAACATCCAAATGAAGAGCCTTAGTTATTTTAAGGAAAAGAAATAGGAGCATGCTGTAGTCAAACTATATAAAATCCAAAAATCACAAAGTATGTTTATCTAATAGAAAAAATACCCAAATATACACAAATATAAACAAAAATAATACTTAATGTTTAATAATTCAATAAGATCAATATAAAGTGATCTGTTCAGTGACATCAACATGCATACTATAATTGATCAAAGTGTTTATTTTATTGCTTTAAAATCTAAAATAATTATATTGTCAACAATATTAATGATTTTAATATTTGCTGATTGTTGAATGCGTGAAATTTCTGCAAAGCATATTCATATACATATAAACATTCAATACCGGTCCTTGTGTCTTCAAAAGAGCCTCGCTTGCACCACGCTTGTCGAAAGGGAAGTCATTTGTAATCTGATAATTTTCAAACTATTTTAAAAGTAGATTGATAGTGCGTATGCCGTTTCCTTTTGTATAAATTAATATTATACTATGAGAAAGCTGAAATGTATGTATACTAGAACGCTAAATACATGACAAAAATCAGATAAATATTATTGAAATATTAACATATTGTATTTTGGGCTCGAATTGCCCTCATTTCCCTCACTTTTTATGACGTTTCCTTCCTTATTTTGTTTATTTTCTGCTGGCAATGGCCAAAACATCTAAGGTTGAAGATTTAATATTGCATGTTTATCGAAAATTTCTGCGATTTACTCTTCCATTATGCAGGGAAAAAACGGTATATGTTTCGGTTAGAATTGCATTAACAGAATTTTTGCCTTTGATGCCACATGACCACTTGACTTGCTACTTGTTTTTAATGTTTTTAATACATAACAATAATTGCCCCTTGTGCTTATAACATGCATTAATGTTTTTACCCTCCCAAGACATAACCAGCACGAGCATGGAACGCCACTCCACGCCGATACTCATGACAATAAAGCAATCAGGTGTAACGAATCTGAAGAGTATTTCCTAGAGTTGAAGCATCGTAGATAATGACATCAAAAATGGCGTATGCCTATATTTATCAGTCATGTTCATCTACAACTATAGCTTGTCCTCTTCATATTACTAGGTATATAACATAGTCCTTTCTTAAGTATTGAGAGACATTCTGCACAATTAATACAATGCATTCATTTAAGTAAAATGGTTTTATATTGTATATCTTGTATCAGGAAGTAAGTCATTAGTAATTTGATTTTTTTAAAAATATTTTTGCACAGAAAATATACAAACAGTATTAAGCCGATATGTAACTGTTTTGGTTGTTAATTCTATTTCAAATTTAAGTGGATGATAAAAATATAGATAAAGAATAAAGGACACGAGAATATATAGGCATAATTTTAGGAGAGGCGAGAAAAATCGTTTCCCTGTTATTATAGTCCATTCAAAACATTCAAAATTAAGACTGGAATTTATTTTAGCACTTGAGTATTAGTAAATTGACAACGAATTTTTTTCGTTATTTCCAAATAATGAGAAGGAGCACAAATCAGGTGTGATCGGTCGGCATGGAATGTTCACTTCTCTATGGCACCTGATCTTATTGCTCAAGTTTTGGAGGTCAGTGTTTGCTCTGTTCCTCAGTCGGTTATTTAAGTTCATACTGAAGGGAGATTATCGGTTTTTAATTTACTGCTTTTCTGAATTTGTACTGTAGGTGACTTACCAGTTGATAGAGTTTGTATGGAAGGCCCTAACTTGTTGTTGTCTGGGTTTTCATGTAGAGCTAGAGAAATTGAAATGCAGACTTCTTAAATTTCATGACGCAGTAAGTCGTGTACAATTTCTTGTTAAAGACATAAACCTAACAATTGAAAAATATAAATCATGTAAAAGGACCACCTAGGCAAAAATAATTTCTCTGAAATGGTTAAAAATATATTACAAAGTGCCTTTAAAGAGCAAAAGTCAAAACGTTCACAAATTGGCCTGATTTCAAAAAAGGACAAGTATGCCCCTGGATATATCTACCGACTATGTATTTTTTTCAGAGCAACTTTCTTTTTTCAATATCTCTTACATATTTTCTGTAAGAGGTCTTCAAAATAGCAAATGTATGTGGATGACTTTCGTACGTTTTACGGAACGTCATAATGACGTTGTGAATTTTAACACTAATGAGTTCTCATAAATAAAGTGATTAATATTTATTAATCGAGTATTTCACTAAAGATGTATATTATAACATAGGCGTAGTCACAGGGGGGCAGCGGGGGCACTAGCCCCCCCCCCCCACTTTCAGATCTGGGGGGGGGGGCAAGAGTATGTCTGTACCCCCCCCCACTTTTTAATGATGAACAAAATCAAAGCTATGTTGAAATAATATTAAACCTCATTTTATGGCATTTTTTTTTATTTTCAACAACTGAGTAACTATTTCTCTTGAAGTAATTGTTGTATAATATAGTAATGTAATATATAGTATGAAATCTGTCAAGACCTCTTGTGTTTGCAAGTTTGGGATAGGGAGTGCGGGTCATTAATTTAAGTTTAGATGTTTCTGTTTCACTCAGCATCTGTTATCTAACAAAATTAAATGAGGATCACAAGCTACCCTTTGTGTTGAACATCTGAAAGTCCTTATTTATTTGCTGTATCCCATTTCTTGTATCACACATAGTCACAAAGTACGTTTTGTCAAACCTGCGGGTTTTTAGTTATTTAATTTTGCTGATTCATTAGCACTCTTTTATTTTTACAAATATGTACTAAAGAATTCTAGTCAATCCAAATCTCATCAAAATAAGTAATTTCTACAAGATAGCTGCAGTAATGGAGATTCTGATTTCGGTATACCTGTGATGAATGTCAATCAACTTTAAAAACACTATTTGAAATCCTTGGCTAGCTGGTTTAAGGGGGCGTTAGGGACATACACCCTTAAAATTTTTAAAGTATGATATGATTAATATTATTAATGCCATACTTTGATACATATCTAACCAATGCCACTATTTTTGTTTCTGGTTGTACTATCAAATTACACGAAAACTCAGGAGCTTCCAGGGGCTTCGCCCCCTAGGCCCCATCATTCAAAGTGTGATATGACTAATATTATTTCATGCCATACATATCCTGTATTCGCCCATGGATATTACATGTTGTACATCTCAATATTTCTTCATTTAACACAAATGGCCTTAAGACTTTGGAATTGGGGGGTTGGAAGGTTGGCAATATATACACTGTAGAATACAACAGAAAACTTAGGTACTCTATGCTGGTGCCCCCTCATTAAAGCCGTCTGATGACCTTTTTTTTTTTTTGCTTGTCAAAGAATTTCTGGATTTGAGCCCCCCACTTATAAGTTTGTGACTACGCCTCTGTATAATATATAACAGATATTACTTCGATATTCTGTGAATAAAAGATTTATAACCTTGAACTCATAACATCAGGTATAAACAAGCTTATGTACATGTACTAGTGACAATGACAGCCTGTCCGTTCAGCGTGCAAATCGTGGTACACGTAAATAATTAAATAACGATTAATCAATGTTTTATAATAATAATTTTATAAATAATTAACACAAACTTTAAGCATTTGATATATTAATCAACCTGTATAAAGCCTTTAACTGAATAAAACCTGAAAATGATAGCATTGTTTTAGTTACGGTTAACACACAGGTATGTACAAGCATTTACATGTACACTTTCACTTTGCCAGAAAGATGCGTCCAGCATGGTTTTTAGAAAGAGAACCCAACCAGCAACGTATAAGCTACCGATTGAATTATAATTTTTTTCATAGTAAATAATTAAAAACACACGCCTTTCAGTATGATTTTGATCATATTCTCCAATCAAGAAGTTGTCCATACATGTTAAACTATTGTGACGAAAAATTGGGAGATTCAGACCTCTAAAGATCGCGTGATAATTGACGCACGGGTTTGTTAAGATATTATTTTTCTCAAAGTAGTCATCTTCATGTATAAGCAAAATGCTTTCACGACCAATAATTAAAAGTTTTTAGAAAAAAATCAAATAATAAAATGATTCATTTTACATACTTTATACAATGCCTTTGTTGCATGACAATCACAAGACAGGGTAATAAAATTTAGTTTTTTCCCAGACCATCTTTCTGCTTTTCAAAATTTTTAACCATTTTCAACACTTGTGAATTTCGAGAAGTAAATATACTTCGTTGAATAAATAATTTCCGCATTTCCCAATTTTTTGCAAAGATATTAAACGGAAGTATATTTTTGACACAAAAAGGAAATATTGGGCTAGGCGCCTCTTATTCCGCCAGTGGGCATCATTTAGTGGCCTCAGTGCTCACAGTAGCTCTTTTTTTGGGGGGGGGGGATGAGGGGGGCATTGCATTTTGTTCTGTAACGGTGAATATACATGTGATTATGTAATTATATATTAAATATTAAATGATACATATCACACAAACTCGTATTTTAAAGATAAAAGGCAAACAATATTCACCTAATCTAAGCACGTTAAATGTTTTTTTTTTAAGTATACTGGAGAAGAAAATAGGGGGGGAGGGGGCATGATATTCAATCGCAGAATGATATATCCCGACCTCCCGACTAGGGTACATGTATTAATTCAACTTCTACCACTCTTAGCATATCATTGTTTTAGCGATTCTGTATTTAGTAAAGGTGTTACTTTTTTTTATTTCGGGAAAACCTAAATATCGATGTTATTAATCTTAAACGGGCAATTGACGGAAGAAAATTTCTACTAAATGTTGTGATAAATGGCAAAACATTTTCAATCATAAATATCTATGCTCCAAATAATCTAAATAAAAGGCTTGATTTACTTTTTTACCACTCTTTTTATAACATAACTTATAATTATTTACTGATATATTAATCACATAATCAACGAAGAGAGGGAAGTATCGAACGGACAAGCCCCCCCCCCCTCTCTCTCTCTCTCTCTCTTACCCGACATAACCGACTTGTGAGGAATTGGGCGCATGGAATACATTGTGGGGAAAGTGCTTCCGTATGACAATTTTAATAAAATAATAGGCAATTTTTATGGAAAATAACTATATTACTATAGACTCTCCTTTATAATCCTAAAAATTACGTATCTGTCGTCTCAGTATGTAATCAAAAATTATGGGGAATGTTTTTTATCACTCATTCTTATGGGGAACGTCATCAGAACTCCTCTGGCTTTACTGTTGGATTTAACAATTATATCATTCTTGATGTTTTTGAACATTTTTCTCCTAATCCTCTACTTATTCGTGGATACAGTTTTACATAGACATGTGGTATTTTGATGTATAGTCTGTTTAAAATCGCTGAATAAATTTTTAACACTGAATAAATGACGTCACAATATTTACGAAACTCGTTACATTGAACATCGAGCCCGATTCCAATGTTGTCCACAAACATGCAACGGTTTCTATATCGATTCTAGGAACGGACTGGAAATTGATTAAGTTCATTTATATATGTAATAAAAGTAAAATAAAAGGGGAATATATCAAGGATGACAGATAAACGCTGTTGAGTTTTTCTGCATTATTTCCAACTATAACGAGACCTTTATCATGTTTATATTCTAGGATATAATGACATTTTTCAGCGGGATGGGAAGTGTGCAATAAGTTTCGTTTATTATTTAATTAAAATAATTTAAAGGTAACAAGTCATCATAGATAGTGAATTTAAACCCATCTACTCCTTCCTTCCCATTTTTTCCCGATCCAACATTTCCACAATTTAAATAAAATAGTTCTTGTCTTTAGTTGAATCGTTTCTCTCTTTTAAAAAATGGTACTCTAGTTCATTTCTCCTTTAAAAAACATATTTGTAAGATAATAAACGAAGTCCTCAATTGATCGATGAATTAGAGAGATCAATAAATCGTTTAATTTAAAATTATTTGTTAGCAGCATTTGTTGAGTTCAGTATATCAATTCATTTTCCAGCTTAAAAATTGTTTCATAAATTTTCAAAGTCAGAAGTTATATTTTTTCATTCAGTAAATCAATCTGACATTGTCCCCACGTTACGCAGTTGGGCGTGTTCGTTTGTGGGTGAATGGGCGTCGGAAGCAAATTGAAAATGGGATGGCTAATCGAAAGTGGGGGATGGGGCTAAACCAACGAATAAAAGTAAACTAAAAAAAATAATAAACCCCATGCAATTTTCAATGCTTATTTTATGTCAACCTTTGAAAAAAGTGTGTGTGTGTGGGGGGGGGGGGCTGAGCCCGCCTAGCCCCCACCCCGGTTCTGACGCATATGGGTGAGTGACGTAATTTGCATCGTGGGATCATTATCGAATACAGTTCTCTTTGCGAGGGGATACTCTTCCTTGTGGTGGCCTTGTCTTTTGGTTTAAAGCGCAAGGACAACGACATCATTTATTTCGTTCTGTGTATATAAGTGTGTTTTTTTTTTAAATTTTATAATACTTACCATGTGCATTGTACACAACAAGACCTTCCAAAATACAAAATTAGGCTTTACCTCAACCTGATTCTTAGAGTTTCAACCAGAGACACCTAAGTGCATGTATGGAGCCCCATTATTAATGGGAAAACAGTAAGATTACTTTTAATTTTCAAAAACATAGGATTTTCCCGTCAATTATGTCAAAATATTATTCTATAAAAAAAAATTGAATTTTTCTTACGTACCGAGACGGACCAAATACAGTAAACCGTATATAGCTCGCAAGATAAGAAACACAATTTACAAACAAAAAAAGAGACAAATTAGTATTATTTTGAATAATACATTTGCAAGCACTATGTCAGAAAGATGTTTCCCTACTAGTATCTCTAACCTTCACTGCATCCTTTTCATTGAAGATAGGAACCAAATACTAGTAACAGGCCGGGGGGGGGGGCATTCCCTGCCCTCACGTGGAATCTTTCAATGTTAGTTTGATAGTTGATAGGATGAAGGCCTTACTGTAGTGATCAGTACTATATTTGATGTGCATATGCATTGTGTGACACTTTTGTCCAGTGGAGTGATGGTATATACCTTATGCCTACATGTATCTTTATTTTGTGGCGAGGTCAAATACGAAAAGGATCTCATGACCTTTAATGACCTTTAAAGATCAACAACCAGTCTCTTAATAGTGGCCCTAAAGTCATTTTTTGTGAAGCCAGTTACAATATGATGAGCGGCGTCGATATTGTAATGTTAAATTTTATTGACACTTATGGTACTTATTCACTAAATAAATTAAATTAACGCCTCTGTATTTAAATAGAAAAGAAAAATGCATGAACAGTTAAGCTTCGTTATCTCGAAGCTGATGGGACCATAGAGGGCTTCGAGCCATCCGGGGGTTCGACATATTCAGGGTTATAATTCAAATGGACTTCAAATAAACAGGAAGAAATTTAACATGTCAAAATCCTCCTTGTTTGAAATTTCATTATGTATTCGACCTCTTTATATTCCATTTATCAATAGATTATTTTTAACAACGTATACTCTTTATAATTCTCAACATTCTAGTATAAACTTTGTTATTATAAATAAAAGTATTATCCTTCTATTGACCGATTAAATCACGTGTATATACAATGTATTTAACCGGATATCATCTATGCATTTAAGGATCACTGTCTTAGTTAGTATAGTATGCCAGGGCATTAACGACTGTGGGGAACGTGGGATAATCTGCATGACGGACGAAGTATGTTTCCCACTATTGTTGATGTCCCAGGCATGCTATATTAACTAGACAGTGATTCCTTATAATTTCATTGCATTGTGAAATAAAACTGTAGATTTAGCTTTTTAAAAAGTGGACATAGATTTAAATTACACAAGGACCCCCATCAATAGTCCTTTGCCACTGAATTGGAAATGTGAATATTTAAATTTAAACCTGTCCAGGATAATGAAAATGTAATTTTATCAGATTGATACATGTAAAATTGGTTTAAACAAAATTATTTTAGCATAATAAAATCAAATGCAAGAAATCCGATCACCTTTGTCTAGCTTATAGATAACGACAATAGGTTGTGAATCGGGTCCTTCGTTGGATAGCTTTCCAGGTACCACGATGGTGTGGTTTGTAGTATCTGACTGGCTCTACTATTATAATCAACATTCATTTGTTCTCTCAAAAACCAAATGTATGGTACAAGAGGTACATATACTAATCTCAGCGAGATGGGTAGATTACATATACTAGTATACATATTTACAATAATTATGAGCGAGAAGAAATTACAGGAGGACAGACAATGTCAAAAAATTGGAGATATATACACTTAACAAAACTCCTAAGTGTTCACTTTTATAAATGTATTTATGTATAATATTTTCAAATTATTACAACAAATGAGTCCTCTCAACAATTATAGAAAGAAAAATAAATATAACCGATGAAAACCAATGATCCATGACGAATCTTAAAAACAATAAATCCTTACTTTGTGGCACGTGTTTCGTATAATTAGTAATTTTTTGTGAACATTATCACAATTTAAAAACTGTTTTCACTAAAAAACACAAAACATTGGCAAAATGACCATTGAGAAAGAAGGGAGAGCCGTTAGAATGTTGATATCTGGACCATCAATGCACCACGTTTTACTTACTTTTATTTCAGTGTTAAGTTGTCCTTGATATTACTTTTAAGAATTAACAATCCGTATCAAATGCCATTTAAACAACATTTTTTGATAGGCTGTCCGTCTTTTTCATCGCCAATTTATCACAATTTGAAAGTTTTTGACCAAACCTTAAGTGACTTTGTTCTTCGTCTGAGGCCAAAATTTTGCGTCACACCAGATTTAAACACAGTTAAATTGTCCTGAAACAATGTTAGAAATACGAAAACAAAAGAATTCAATAGTATGAAAATGATATCGTATGAAAAAGAAATCGGTGCTTGTGACAGTCTAATATCAGTACTCTGAATCATCCTTAAAGCGGTGTCCTCGTGATAAACGTCCAAGGATATTGACCAAAAGACCTCTGTGTGATGATGCATCTTCAGATCTCCAGATCTGAATCCCATTTAACACATTTTTGATTTTATAAGAAATTTTAAGCCCACCCCCCTTCTACTCAATTTCAACGGTTTGGAAAATCTAGGCAGTAGGTTTGGCAGCAGATGGGTCATTCTCATATTCAGGGGTACATTGTATCCAACAGTAAAGTATGTCTTGCAGTAAAAGAGCGAATGGTGGTCTTACTCCAAAGAAATATCTTTGTGTAAGTTTTCATTTTGAAGGTACATCATTTCCCTGACACTTAGCTAAAAATTCTGACGAGATACTTGCATGAAACTTACGCAAAATCGAACTGAAATATGCATTATTAAGCATGAATTTACGAAATTCTTAATTGTTTGCATTTTTCTTTAAAACTTAAAAAATGTTTGGTGAACACTTAGAAGCTTGGTTCAGTGTATACACAATTTTCGTAAGAATGCTGGATCAGTACTTGTCATCAAATAACAGAATCTTATAACATTTGGATGTACATACAGTGTTTCTGCAACAACAAAATCTTTTCGAATACTACATAATGCATTATATTCCAGTAAATATTGAAATCCGTCTCCTATCTGATTATTATTACACAAATTGCACACTCTTTCATTTCTTTCAACATTATTTCATCTACCCATCTCTATTGGAAGATGATGATTACTTGTTCTTAATTTTGAACTGATAGTTCTAAATTTTCTTGGTAAAATAGTTGAGTATTTTTCACATTCAAACTTTGTTTAAAAAAAATTATGTGTAATACCTTTACTGAAATTATTTAAATCATTATATAATTTCTGTAAAATCCGGTCTTTGAGCTTTTGAGCTACAAGGTTCGGGTGCGCGTATCATTACCACTACATTTAAGAAATTTTCATTACCGCTTCATAGACATTACCGAAACAAAAACGTTGTATTGCCGCTACATATAGAATTACACATTACCGCTACATTGTCTCTTTCGCTAACCTGCCACTTATGAGTGTACAGATTGATTTATTTAAGTATAACATATACAAGCATAACATTGGCGGATCCAGAGGGGCGGGGGTTGGAACCGCGGCCCCTTTATTTTTTGCCAAGTGGAGAGAGAGAGAAAGAAAGAGGGGAGATAAACACGGTTTTCGATAATAGATATTTGTACGTCTAACTTATGTATTGAATATTGTATAATGGCTGCGGTGTTTTTCCTTTGAAATCAAGTGTGCAATAACTAGAGATACACCGATGGGCGTATCCAGAAAAAACTGTGCCGTGTATATGGGCGGAGCCAGTAAAAACTGTGCCGTGTAAATAAATTATTGAACACCAAGGCGATTTCATCATTTTAAATTACATGTATATTAAATCTAAATTACAGAATGAATGGTCTTTGTAATTATATACAAATACAAAATTCTGCAAGCGAAATAAAAGTCTTTCACATAAATTACAGTACGTATATATATCCCAAACTACGAAATGATTTTAAGGAGCTCTTCAAATATTCAATCCACAGCAACGCGAAATCAAATTCTTGACATGAATTCCACGCAAAAATATATTAAAATACCCCACCTATTGTAATATAGGGCTTACGCTGTACTGCATCCACAGATGAAGAGTAATTGACCCTGAAACAGCGTTTTCGTGAATACGACAGCTCTCGAATATGTCAAATGATCAACGGGTATCTTTTTCTTTATTTTCGAATAACACTTGAATTTACCTTCTTCAACTTCGAATTTTTCTTCTTTGATATCCAAAGGTTTTCTTGTGTATTCTTTTAACAATCCAGGGGCGAATCGATCCAGCAATTTTTCAAAGGGGGGGAGGCTCCAGGTCGGTGCCCCCAGCACTCATGCACAGAATCACTCCGTAGCTACATTTAAAAGAAAGGGGGCCTCCAAAAACAGTTGACGAGGAAAAAACCCTTTGCACCACACTCTAAAATCCAGGGGGGGATGTGTTGGGATGCTGCAATCCGACGTCCTTTCTCATGAACACACGCACATAAAATGTTTATTAAAAATACTGACAGAAAGGAGAGATTATCCATGCGGTCACCTGACAAAAGCTACATTTTCTATTGGTGTAATTATAAATCATACTGAAAATCTGTGACATGACGTTTC
>NW_026938058.1:0-11860 GCF_032062105.1 Saccostrea cuccullata
GAAAATATTGAATATTTGATACAAATTTATGAAATCTAACAGAAAAATAATGTTGTAATTATGTATGTTTCCAGATTCATGAATCTTTACTACTGCACATTTTAGAAATACTGCGTTTCATTGAATTAATCATGTACAAAACCAAGAAAACATGAATATGATGGGCATGCAAAAATAGTTTTTAGATTATCTTTTTTTCTCTGTCGTTATTTACATTTATTTCTAAGGTATTAACTCATTCATTTTCGCTCAACAACAAACCTTTGGCTATCAATACCTGCAACTGCTTTAAACACTCTTGCATTTTCTTAATCTGTCTGTTTTGCCTTTGCATTTCTTTCTTCTTATCTTCCAGCAATCTATCCTTATCTTCCAGCATTCTATCCTTATCTTCCAGCATTTTATCCTTATCTTCCAGCATTTTATCCTTATCTTCCAGCATTTTATCCTTATCTTCCAGCATTCTATCCTTATCTTCCAGCATTCTATCCTTATCTTCCAGCATTTTATCCTTATCTTCCAGCAATCTATCCTTATCTTCCAGCAACCTATCCTTATCTTTTATAATTTCTTCTTTCTCATGAAGCTGAATATTTTTTCGCTGAAGTTCTTCTTTTCCTTCCTCAATTTGCATATCTTTAATTACTCCTTCTTGTTCAAGGTTGACTGAAAAGATTCATTGATTTATTCTGCCAATACCTTTTTTATAATGACATAAGTAACAAAAACAACTGAAAAACATTCGGGTAGGAACTCTTTCTTACATTGTACTCATACTTTTACCTTCTTTTTTCGTTTGTCAAATACATGTATATACTTTTCAGGTAAATCCACCTCCCCCTATACTTTCAATTGTAATTCTAAGTCACTGTTACGTCAGCGATTTTCCTAAATAAGAGGCTGAATATGACTAAATCCACTTTTTTTAATCAAAGGGGATTGAAGGTGTATAAAATACAGTTGATTTTGTTTATAGTAAAATTTGCTTTAATCTAAAATGATTTAATTTTACTTGTAACACGTCATTTGATTGGATAAAAGCTTTTATCCATTTTGTATAACATAACTTGCCTAAGTCATAATGAGTTACGTCAAAAAGCGTATTACGTACGTATTACCGCTTGATGTTACTTTTAAAATTTAATCAATGTGAAGCCTTATTCTCGGGAAAAAATTGTATCATTGTCTGCACTGAAATTAAATTATAAGGAATGAAGCTTATTTCAACTTATATTATACGATATTTTTTATAAACCGCTTCGCGGTGAAATTAGCTTCATTCCTTAAACATTTCTTAAGACACGTGGTTAAGGTTGATCTATTTAAAAGTTATCCGGTAGAACCGGTTTTAGAAATAAAATTGGCAGTAAACATGATATTGCTATAGCCTGTTTCTTTTGAAAACATTTCCTATAATAAATGTTTCCAGACCTTTCTGAAAGACTTTCATGATTTTCAACTGATAAAGGGGGGCTTAAGTAGGGGGATGGTGGTAAATAACAATATATCTGATACTTTTCGGCGAAAATAAAGCTCACTAGTGACCGATTCGCTGGTAAAAATGCATTATCATCTACACTGACAAACCTTTGTTTGCCTTGTATGGCTATTTTTATAAATGTGCACAGAGGCTCTTACCACGAGCAACTGACCAATCTTTGAATGAATAACAACGTTTATACCAAATACAAGTTTACATTTTACTTCGAACACGTAGTTCAGTTCAATCTACCATCAAGTTAATGGACTGCAAAATAAAAAAATGTTCTTACGAACAAAATACAAAGATAAGAAACTATGAAAGATGTTACGGGCGTTTTTAATTTGTTGTTAAATATTTTTAAAAAAATGTTTAATAAAATGTAGTTTGTGTCTAGTTTAGAACAACAGCGCTTCAAGGGTAAGGAAAACGAGCAATATCTCTATGCATTTAAATGGACAAAACTCTGTTTACATTCGTGATCACGTGTTCGGCCAGGGAATGCACCTGGCAATTGTATTCACAGATAGTACAACAAAGGAATTAAAACAGACGCAAATCGCTTTTGCAGTATGACTTTCAGAAACCTAGACTTCCGCCGTTTATTTAACAAATGAATTGTTTGTCATTATAAGCATGAAAATAATATTTTTAAAAATGCTTTTCATTAACCATAGGATTTTCCTTTTTTCAAGCGTAAAATTCCTGTAGTATTCGTAGTAACCCATAATGCAATACTCATTCAGATGATTGGTCAGTTAAAATCATGCTGGAGCCTCATTTGCTAATCTGACGCCAAAAAATATAGTCCCGGTTCCCATGCAAAAAAATATTTGTCCAAGAAGAAATTTTAATTCATGACTGTAGAAAATTGTAGTATAGAGAATACTTATGTAAGTTTGAATTGATGTAAAAGAGATCGATTAATTAAAGTACATTTGTACTTATATTATCAGCTGATTCTAGGGTGGTGAAAACTGAAACGCAATATAACTTTTCTGTTTACCATGCCTCCACGTGCTAGTCACTTCCTAACCACATCCGTGAATAATTTACCCTATCTCGCCGAAGTCTCGCTAACTCTCGCCAGAGCCTCTGCCAGAGCTACTCTGAACTCATCGGGTTTTATGATTTGCAAAACACCGAAAATAAAAGGTTCCGAACACATTAGTAGGGGTGTTAAATAATATATTGTTTTTTTTCACTTCCGCGTTTTAGAAGCACGATCTTTGTTGTACATGTTTTGACCTTTTCTCCATAAAACGCGTGATGAAATCGACACTGATCTGCTATTATTAGTTCATAATGTGCAGCTGTGGCTACTTATATCTCAAGAGATTTTTT
The DNA here is from genome assembly GCF_032062105.1 of Saccostrea cuccullata. Classification (NCBI taxonomy): domain Eukaryota; kingdom Metazoa; phylum Mollusca; class Bivalvia; order Ostreida; family Ostreidae; genus Saccostrea; species Saccostrea cuccullata. The sequence continues at coordinate 2,825 of NW_026938058.1, forward strand.
CCCTTAAATTTAAAGAGGGAAGTACATGTATTTACCTATATTACCTTTCATTGAATTGAAGAAATCTTCAAATTCTTCTGGCGAAGGTCGAAAGCCTATAAAGTTACAAAACAATAGATAAATATAATAATGTATAAAACAAATTACTTATCTAGTATTTTGATAAGTACTTATATCTTCACTTCGGTGACATTTAATAATTTCTGTAACTTTATACATGTAACATAAATATTGGACAAGAAAGGCACGCGCTCTGTTTAATATTTTATTTGGAACATTCACTGTAGTTGATGGGTTTTCAGGTATGTTTTATTAACACTGAAAAAGGTGACCGATATTTATATTATATTTTGAGATGCATGCAGTGGGGACGGTGTGTGTGTAGAGGCCACCAACTCTTACATATTATATACTACTCTATCCTTATTTCACTATACTGTAACAAAAAGTGTGCGTGTGTGGGGGGGGGGGGGGGCAACCGGTTTTTCAATGATTATTTCCAATAGTAAAATATACGTTTGAAAAAAAAAGTGGGGGGGGGAGCGGCCCACCTGTTCCTACGTACGTGCTTGTTGTATATTAACGCGATAGCGTGAACTTTGAACAACTATGGCGCATTGTTACTTTGTCCATCACGTGTTCCAATGAAGGTGCTATTTGAGATCGATCAGTGTTCGTTATCTTCATCTTTTCATGTATATTAATTAGTGTGCATGTATCAGCAATAATACACATGAATTTCTGTTTGATTGCTGTTTAACTTCCCTCTCGAGAGTCTTTCACTCATATGGAGACGCCACCACTTGCCGGTGGAGAGCTGCAAATTTCATCCTATAAACTTGGCACTAAGGGCAATTAAGCATACCAGCTACTACTGCGACACGTGACCTTGCTTTCTACTGTTTCATCCGAAGGACCGGTATCAACGTTCCAACGTGGGATTCGAATCTGCAACATAAGTATATACTCCTTACTCCGCGACTCTAGAGCGGACACTACAATCACTGTGCCACACGGGTGACGATACACATAAATGTATGTGACATCGCATCTGAACACTATTTTCTCAATACTGTGAATCTCTCTTGAATTATTAGCTTGATGTAATGTATATTTCTCAACACATCAACTCGTCTAAACCTTTTAAAATTTGAAATACCTCTTTTATCTTCGAGCTCCTTTACAATTTATTCCAAGTTCTTTTGTTAGTGTTCATTCTTTTCTAGCAAGATATGCCGAAGCTCCTCCATTGAATAATCCACTGGAAGACCCTCTTGGTCCAGTCGCCCTTTCTTTCTCATCATATCAATATGTTGTATAGCTCTAAAAAATTTCGTTGCTTCCCCTTGACTTTCTTACCCTATATATGTACAGTGTATCATAAATTAGAATTACAATTTAGAACATTTTTACATCCCACAATATGAGTTTCATCTAAGATATATGCATGTAACCAGAAAAATTAAAAAGATACATCAATTTAAATATAATACTAAATGCCCCTAGCAGCGGCTTAAGAACGCTCTAAACACTGCACACTTAAGAGCTCTATTTATAGGGTAGTTTTATGCAGTTAGATTGATCTGTCCTTATGTGTAAGATTAAAGAAATTGTTTATTACCGTTAATTACATGATTTGTAATAGATTAAAATGTTTTAGCATTACACTGGTATAAGAGCAAGAGTAAAAAATTAAATTAATTATTTTCATTAATTTTTCCAATGTAAGTAAACAACAGTGATTTCTGCTCAAAAATAGTCCATTGTCTTTGAACATTTTTCCTGCGCAAAAAAGGCACGTGCCCTATATGTTATAAGTGAATGAAAAAAGTCTCATTATGCATATCTTTATATGATATATTTTTCTCTGAGTCAAAAAAAACCCCATGCAGTTTCTGTTAGTGTTTAGACCTTCCTTAAGTATTCTCTTGTGTCTTATTTAATGTAGAACTGATTTTGTATCTTCTGCATAGTAAGTACTGAATATAAAAGGAAATTTTGCTAAATAGGTAATAATATTAATGTATAGCTTCAAATGTATACATGTACAATGAATGCAATGCGTGTACCTGAAAGTTATATAAAGTGTAAATATGACTACCAACGTTCCAAAATCCTTTGAATGTATCTGATAGCGGTTCTCATGTCTGATGCAGATATTGGCTTTTTATACCATGTCATGTACATCCTTTGAACAACCCTCACATAATCTTTGTCAATTTCTCTGGTGATGAAACCCCTCCTCTCCTCCTGTACATGTACATTAGACATCGTCGTGAAAACTTTCGACTGAAAGGTGACACAAATGACTTAAGAACAATCCCTAATAGCAAAAGATTCAATGAAATACTCTGTGTATATAGACATAAATCCAATTTATTACTATTAGCATTAAGGCTGGGATGTGTCCTAATATATGACCTTGAGTTTTGGCAAGAGTTATCTCCCCCTTATTTTTAATTAATGAAAAATTCCATTTGAAAAACTTCTACGGGCAAAAAATTATTTATTTGCCATTCTATTTCTAATATTTTATTGCATCTTTCTACCGCAGTATTAAATGATATTCATATTATTTGAGTTTTTTATTTTCAAAAAATACTTTTTCCCACAGACTTCAATGCAATCTTTGTTAATTAGTTAATGCTTAGTTAGTGAAATTTTTGAAAATTTCTCGCGGGCATTCCTTTTTCTACTACAAAAAACTTTAATTTAATATCAGAGTGTTATGTACTTGACAGCCATTTAAGGGTAGAGAATTTTGTCCCATTAGGGATGGAAATCCTTAAATAAATCACTTACATGTAATATGGGGATAACAATTAAAACAAAAAACAGGCTCAGTAGCCCATTGAAACAATGCGAACCCTGAACAGAGCAAACACGGACCTCTAAAACATCAGAGATGGGCTCAGGTTCCAAGGAGGAGAGAACATCCTCTACTGGACCTGACTCCTGACATGTGCTCTTTTGATTTTTTTTCAAGAGATAGTGGAATTCCCTGATTACTGATGAAACAAAATGGGAGGGTAACATACATGTATATTAGGTCAAACATGCAGTTTATTATAATAATTCAGTGATATTATTGCATATTCTGGATCCGTATCATTTATGGATAATAATTCGCCCACTACCGCTGAATTTATCATAATCGATTGATCATGTTCATTTTTTGTCATTAGTGCTTGGTCGTATATTATAAAATACATAAAACAATTTTTATTTTAGTAATCTATTGATTGTAACAAGCGTTTGCACGTTTAAATACAATGTTGAATGCATATTAATCAGGATTACAATATGAATTGCATCAAAGTAGTGAAACAAAATTAAAACTTTAAATGTTTGCGGTGTGTTGGTAAATTTGTTAGCCTGTGATTTGTACTTTGTTCAAAAATGCGTTTCTTTTTGTACAAAAAAGATAAAAGAATTCACCTTTCATTTTGCCTTTATTAAAAGATGCCATTTTATTATTAAGCTACAACTCATAGTGTCAGTACTTGATTAAAGAGTTGTTTTAAGTACAACTTGACATATATATCGGAAATGTGTTCATATTTATTTTTTAAAGGAAACTAAAGAAATACGGAAATTGACAGAGACAGAGTAGCAATGGCGATGTCTCCCATTCAGTGTTTATTCCTGTATTATTGTTGCATTTGAATTATATTTAGCTTGAAACATATCAATTTTCCTTCTTATATTCATATATTTCATGGTTTGTTTAAAATTTAGTTTTCTTTTATTTAAAACCCAACATTTTTCGCCAGTGTTCCTATATTACATTTGATTTTTTTTTTTAAACCGCGAAAGGAAGAATGCAAACTTCCGAATGTTCTTTGCTGTTTTTGAATTATTTTAACAATTCAGTTTCCTTTTCGTAAAATTATAATTCTTTTGTTGTCAAAGATGTAATACTTCTTCTTTTATTTTACAAGTTTTTTTTTATTTCCCTCCTCAATTAATCAAACTACATGTAAATGAAAAATACCATGATTTCATGGCATATATTATTTATTGAAATATTGAAAACAGTCAATATAATTTTTTACAAAGTAATTTCTATATATGAAAGTAATCTCAAGAAAAAGTTTTTAAAATGATTTTTGTTCCTTATTAAAATAACATATGAACATAATAAAAAATACTTTCATTTTATATATACATATACCTTTTAGAAATTTGATTATTACATATTTCTTTCCGAACCAAAATCTTACTTTAAAAAAAAGAGAATCAACATATAACAATACATGCATCCAATTTTTGTTTGTAGCATGTCCTTAATTCAAAATTCTACCAATTCAGCAATGTTAATAGAAAGAGATCAAAACATACATGTACATGACGCATATTACATGTAAGAATATTAAATGTACATTTATGTATATGAAAAAAAAATGTCGACCAGCAACCCGAAAAAAAAATTGAAATTAAGTCGTTTTCACACCCAACTACATTAGATAATATAAAATAATGCTTTTTAATTTGTATACGAAAATACTTTTGTAGTATAATTGTATGCCTGCATACCAACTGAATATAACTGTGAGCCAAAAAATCTCAAAACATGTATAATTTAATAAATACTACTGTGTATACTGTATGTTTTATGTATTCTAAAAATAATGATTGAAAATATTCAATATTAGGTACAATTTTATGAAATCTACAGAAAAATAATGTAATTATGTATGTTTCCAGATTCATCCAATTTTACTACTACACAATTTAAAAATACTGTTTCAATGATTAATCATGTTGTACAAAACCAAGATAATATGAATATGACGCATATCTCAAAATAGTTTTCTTCTTATATAGGTAATTACTTTGAAACGTTTAATAAGCTTCATTCTCGCTCAACAACAAACCTTTGGCTGACAATACTTGCATTTGCTCTAACCACTCTTGCATTTTCTTTATCTTTCTGTTTCGCCATTGTATTTCTTTCTCCTTATTTTCCAGCAATCTATCCTTATCTTTCAGCATTCTATCCTTATCTTCCAGCATTTTATCCTTATCTTCCAGCATTTTATCTTTATCTTCCAGCATTTTATCTTTATCTTCCAGCATTCTATCCTTATCTTCCAGCATTCTATCCTTATCTTCCAGCATTTTATCTTTATCTTCCAGCATTCTATCCTTATCTTCCAGCATAATATCCTTATCTTTTATAATTCCATCTTTCTCTTGAAGCAGAATATTTTTTCGCTGAAGTTCTTCGTTTCCTTCCTCAATTTGTATATCTTTAATTACTCCTTCCTGTTCCAGTTTGACTGAAAATAAAATTTAATTATATAAAGCTTTTTTTTTTGCATTCAACAAGGTATAAATACGTAAACTTCAGTTGATTCAAGGGTCAGTCAAGATTCAAATTCACCGTATACAACTGGTCACGGGAGGAGTCGCTAAAAAGTGTGGGGGCGTTTTTGACGAATGGAGGAGTAGATTTTCACCGCTTTGGATTCAGAAGCGATGTGGGTCACGACTTTTTTTTCGGTATTTGTAAGATGTATTATCAAAAAACAAATATCCCACGGAGATAGCAATACTTATTGTTTCTCTGTCCAAGTTTCATCATAGTACGTTTAGTATTCTCAAACACTTAATACTACTTGACAGATTTCATATTTACGGTGATCGAGTGGTCAAAACATGCATGGTTTGCAGAATCTACGACTAGCATAGGGCTTCTGACAGTTAAACAGCAAAAGCAATCGTTTATCTTTTAAATGCACTCGCAAAATAAACTCAAATGTATATACTTGAGTTTGTTTTTATGTTTTTTTTTCTGTCACTACCTTTTCATAATGTAATTACTGTAGAAAAGACTGAAAGACATTAAAGTAGGAACTCATTCTCCCTACCGAATCATTTGTCTTTTTTTTTTAGTTTGTCAAATTCTTTTCAGGTAAGTTTAATCCCCCCCCCCAATAATTTCAATTTCGATTCTATGTCACTGCTTCGTCAGCTATTTTCGTGAATAAGAGGCTAATCATGACTACACCAACTTGTTTTTTATAATACAGATTGAATGCGCTTTAAAAATATTGTTTATGATAAAATTTGTTTATATAAACTTATCATAAAGTGATTAAACATAAAATGATATAATGAAATTTCCGTTTTCCGTCTGGCGTTTTAGCAGCACGTTATTTCTTGTACATGTTTTGACTATTTCTCCATAAAAGGCGTGATGAAAGCGACATTGATCTGCTATTATTAGTATTTCATATTGTTCAGCTGTGGCAATACTTACATCTCAAGAGATTTTTTCCGGTATTCACATGTGAAGATCACAAGTAGCATACCGTGAAATACCCAAAGGAAGAGTTTAATTAAGTTTGAATAAGGAAGGAAGTATCACAGGCACCTGAAGTATGGATAATACCCCCCCTTTTTTTAATGAAAATAAAAATGTAAGAGTGTATAATACCTCGAAAATATAAAATTTCCCCGTCAAAACACATCTATATGTCGTTATATGCAAGCAGATTGAACTTTTTCTCACGTTTAAAAAATTTCCCTATTCGGTATAATAAAAATAATCAAGGTAAGAAACAAAAATTGTAAACAAACAGGGGTGCCCCACTTCGAGACAGATTTCCAAGGTAATAACAGTGTTACCTATCATACTTTTGCAAATACTCTGTCTGGAAGATGTTCTTTTACTAGTCTCTTTAACCTAAACCCCGCTGTAAGCGTTTGATATGCCGTAAGCGGACGATTTTTTAATCGGATACATGAAATTTTCTCCATTGACAGCTTTGGAGGAGGTTTTGGTGTTGCTGATCCGTTTCGCCTTATCTGATTGGTTAATTGTAATACAGTTTAAATATCTAACCAATCAGATAAGGCGAAACAGAAAAGCAGCCCCAAAACCTCCTTTAACGCTGCCAATGGAGAAAATTTTATGTATTCGATTAAAAAATCGTCCGATTACGGCATATCAAACGCTTACAGCGGGGTTTAGGTTAAAGAGACTAGTAAAAGAACATCTTCCAGACAGAGTATTTGCAAAAGTAGGATAGGTAACACTGTTATTACCTTGGAAATCTGTCTCGAAGTGGGGCACCCCTGTTTGTTTACAATTTTTGTTTCTTACCTTGAGTATTTTTATTATACCGAATAGGGCCATTTTTCAAACTTGCATATAACGACATATAGATGTGTTTGACGGGGAAATTTTATATTTTCGAGGTATTATACCCTCTTACATTTTTTCTTTCTTTAAAAAAAAGGGGGGGTGTATTATCCGTACTTCAGGTGCCTGTGGAAGTATATGTATTAATATACCTATATTTACCTATATTACCTTTCATTGAGTTAAACAAATCTTCGAATTCTTCTGGAGAAGGTCGAAAGCCTATAAATTAACAAAACAATAGATAAATTTAAGAAATGTATAAACCAATTACTTATCTAGTATTTTATTAAGTACTTATCTTCGATTCGGTGACATTTAATAATTTCTGTAACTCTATACATGAAACATAACTATTGGACAAGAATGAAACGTCTTCTGTTTAATATTTCATTTGAAACAGTCACTGTAGTTGACCGGTTTTCAATTGTTTTAGTAACACTGAAAAACGGTAAGCGATATCTATACTACATTTTGAGATGTATGCAATGGGGAGGGTGTGTATGTAGAGGCCAACATTACCATTTTTTCTGACATTATATACTACTTTATCCTCATTTCACTTTACTGTAACCAAATGGGGGGGGGGGGGGGCAACCGGCCTTTCAATGAACATTTCCAATAGTAAAATGTATGTTTGTGAAAAAATGGGGGCCATCCCCCCCCCGTTGCTACCTGCCTGTTGTATATCAACGCGTTGTTACTTCGTTGACCATATTATTGGTTAACTGTACACTTTGGAAAATGGTCCAATGAAGGTGTTTTTTGATATCTGTTTCTTATTTTAATCTTTTTATGTATATTAATTAGTGTGGATATATCAGCAATGATAACATGAATATTTATTTAATTGTTGTTTAAAATCTTCACTCATATGGAGACGCCGCCACAAGGGACCTCGATTTATACCGTCTCATCCGAATTAAGGACCGGTATCCACGTCCCACGGTGGGATTCGAACCCGCGACATAAGGATTTACTCCTTACTCCGCGACTCCAGAGCAGAGGTCTAATCACTGTGACACACAGGTAACGATACACATGAATATATGGGACCTCGCACCTGAATGCTAGTTTTTTTTTTCAAAAATGTAAATTTATCTTCAATTCTTTACTTCTCAATACAACAACACCACTTACAACTTGTCCAAGCTTTTTTAAGGTTAATTAAAATTACCTCTTTTATCTTCGAACTCTTTCACAATTCTTTGCAAGTTCTCTTGTGGGTGTTCATTCCTTTCTAGCAAGATATGCCAAAGCTCCTACATTGAATAGTCCACTGGAAGACCCTCTTGGTCTAGTCGCCCTTTCTTTCTCATCATATCAATATGTTGTATAGCATCAAACAGTTTTGTTGCTTTCCTATGACTTTCTTCTCCTATATATTATGCATCATAAATTAGAATTACAATTTAGAATATTTTACATCGCAAAATATGAGTTTCATCTGTCATATATGCATGTTACCACATAAATTGAGAAGATGCCCCTAGCAGCAGCTTAAGTATTATCTTTAATGCAGAATTGATTTTGTAAGTTCTGCATTGTAAGTACTGAATATAAAAGGAAATTGTGTTAAGTATGTAATATTTATAATGTATAGCTTTAAATGTACACGTATATAATGAATGCAAAGTATCTGAAAGTTATATAAATATGACTACCAACCTTCCAAGATCCTTTGAATATATCTGACAGCCTTTCTCATGTCTGATCCAGATATTGGCGTTTTATACCATCCAATATAAATTTTTTGAACAACCTTCACATAATCTTTGTCAATTTCTCTGGTGATGAAATCCCTCCTCTCCTCCTGTACATTAGACATCGTCGTGAAAACTTTCGGCTGAAAGGTGACACAAATGACTGCATTATGACCTTTGAGC
>NW_026938059.1:0-11824 GCF_032062105.1 Saccostrea cuccullata
GGGAAATCTTGGGATATTAAAACAACACAAAAAATATATTAATCATCAATACATGATTGTATTTATCATTTATTTAAATGGATCTAAAATTAATATTAAATACAATAATACTATCATCATGGTACAATAAATATATAATACTTTTATAACAAATATCATTACAGAATCATTAAAATTGTGTCATAAATATATATTGGAATCCTTACTACCTATAATGCTAAAAACATGCGTAAAGGGAAGTAACTCTTAAAACTCAATCAGTTGAAATACTTTTCACAACCGTGTGAAGAGTTATCTCTCTTATATAACAATGAACCAAGCCTAAAGCTAATTAAACAATAGCTTTAATTGAATTAATATATATTCATTATACTGTCGGTAGAAAAATTAATGAAGGAAATAATGAAATTGAATGCTTAGACACAGATTTGAGATGAGAAAATATGATTTACAGTTTTTAAATTAGAAAATCGTCAGGAGACACACAGTAGGGGATATATATATATATATATATATATATATATATATATATATATATATATATATATATATATATATATATATATATATATATATACAATGAGATGTTAAAAAAAAAAAAAAAAAAAGATGTCAGACTTTGAATTTCACATATTACTTCTTCATGAAACACAGATACTTAGCATAATAGAACTTTTGACAGAGTTTTTTTTACACAATCTGGAATCACTGGAATAAATTGTTTGTACGAATATACAAAATGTTATAAAATGAAACAGTCTTATTTATTATTCAAAGGATTTAACATGCCAACTCTAGATCTCTGACTTGCCTTCTCTCTTACGTGCTCTCTCACACTCTCTCCTTATAAAAAACAAATCTGTATAAACAGGGTTTTTTTTCATGTTAATAAAACAAGAGTCCAATTGGTTATAGGTCAACAGAGAATCATGTAACAACTTTCCAGCAATTAAAGTTGGTTTGCACTTTATTCTTTAAACCAAAAGTAATAAAATTCATCAATTTGAAAGAGGCATAATTCTCATAATTATACACTTAATTAGCATGTTTCCTTTAGTTACTTAATGCTCAGAGATTGATCAGAATAACAAAGAGAAAATATATATTTCCACATTATAACCACCTGTTGTGCACTCAAACCCATCCTATACAAACCATCGACAATTGCAATGGAGCCCACATATTTCAAAATTTTACAAATTTTATTTCATCATACCAAAGAGCAGATCTCCAGGATTAATTCATTATCAGACAAATGATCCTAACCTCCTCTTCCCCTGTCAGGGGACCTAAATTTAACCGTTTTGAAAGAGGGAACATTTGTCATCATAAAATAGTAATTGGATCATTGTCATATTTACCAGGAGCTAAGAAAAATATTTTCAAATACCCCGGTACTTAAATCATGTATCTTAACTATATAGTCATTAGATCCCCGACTGAACATCAGAACCCCCGACCCAGTGGCCCTGTAATTCATCAATTGGGAAGAACCACCCTACCTCGTCAAAGTTATGTAGTTCAATAATTTAATGCCCCGGAACAAAGGAAAAGAGTTTTAAAGGATTAATGTATTTTCACTATAGAACAAATTGAGCTCCACATTAAAATCAGAAATCCTGACCATGGGGCCATGAAAATTAAGATTGTAAAAGAGACATTCTTGCTTGGCCGATCATAACAAAGTACTAAAAGTACATGTTTAGTTCATTTAATACCCAGGGGCCCATTTTACAAAGGAACTTACGACAAAAACCAAACACTAAAGATTATTGTAAAATTTTTGCAAAATTAATACTTCTCTTTGAAATTGTCTGTATAAAAATATCTTACAACATTCTTTTTGATAAGTTTAAAATAATTTCCGATAAAATGTTAATTACAAGAGGCCCATGGGCCACATCGCTCACCTGAGAAGCTATGACAATTCTGTACTTTACTAGATTCACCCCTTGCACCCTACCCCACTGATCATAATTTAGACAATTTGAAATCTACACAGATTTTTCCTATATATTTCTATGTAAAACTTTGATTCCCCATCGTGGCTCCGCCCATCTGGGGGTCTTGATTTGAAAATTTAAAATCTAAAATCAATTTAGAACCTACACTACCCCAGGATGTCTCCACATCAGTTTCAGCTTTTCAGGCACAGTGGTTCTTGAGAAGAAGATTTTTGAAGATTTTTCCTATATATTTCTATGAAAAACTTTGATCCCCATTGTGGCCCCGCCCAATCCTTGGGGGTTATGATTTGAACAATTTAGAATCTACACTACCCCAGGATGCTTTCACATAAGTTTCAGCTTTTCTGACACATTGGTTCTTGAGAAGAAGATTTTCAAAGATTTTTCCTATATATTTCTATGTAAAACTTTGATTCCCCATTGTGGCCCCGCCCTATCCCCGGGGGTCATGATTTGAACAATTTAGAATCTACACTACCCCAGGATGCTTCCACATAAGTTTCAACTTTTTCTGGCCCAGTGGTTCTTGAGAAGAAGAAGATTTTTTAATGACCCCACCCTATTTTTGTCTTTTCTTGATTATCTCTACTTGCGAGGGGATATGTCCCTTCATTTTAACAATTTAAATTCCCCTTCACCCAAGGATGCTTTGAACCAAGTTTGGTCAAAATTGGCCCAGTGGTTCTTGAGAAGAAGTCGAAAATGTGAAAAGTTTACGGACGGACGGACAGACGGACGGACAGACGGACAGACGGACACAATGTGATCAGAAAAGCTCACTTGAGCCTTCGGCTCAGGTGAGCTAAAAAAGTTATATGAATAATGAAACTTGGTCTTAAGTTGTAAGTCTTTTTGTAAAACGGGCCCCAGGTCTAGAAAAGAAGATTTTGAAAGAATTTATGCAATTTCACAACATAATCAACAGCGCCTGCCCTAACACCAGAACTCCCTGACCCTTGGCCATAAAATTCATAATTTTGCAAGAGGCATTTTCGATCAATATAACTTTAAAATGTCATAAATAAGAACATACATTTTCACTATATAATCTATTTAGCCTTGCACAAGTACGAGGACCCCTGATCATCAGGCCATGCATTCCACAATTTTGGTAGAGGATTCCATGCTGATTACAATCATGCCAACAGTTTTACTGTTTCATGTTTAGGACTAAAGAAGAAGATTCTTAAGGATTACATTAATTCTTGTAGTTTTGGCACCTCCCCTAAGGCCCAAGGGGGACAGGGACAATAAAATTCACATTTATTGTTTCCCCTGTACCCATAGATGTATTGTGCCAAATTTGGTTTAAATTTGTTGTGCTATTGCAGAGAAGAAGCTGAAAATGTTCAAAAGTTAGCACACAATGGACGAAAACAGATAGCAATAGGTCACCTGAGTCTAGGTGACCTAAAAGGTTATTCTGAGGCCTGTTCAGAATCGTACCTCCAATAGTAATTTTGGCGAGCGCTCCCGAACGCTCACTCTGTGAACAGGCCTCTGAAGTACATGTATGAGACAGTAGCAGATTCATAACATCCACTATAACTTAATCTGATACATACACAGATAAATTTTGATTCATACATACAATTAAGTTTCAATATATTCACTGAGTGTGTATTTAAACAATTCACGTTCCAAATATTTTCTTTGACATACATGTAATATGACATCTCAGTGTTACATATTTAGTTGTCTTTCTAAAGTCACAGAAAAAACATTTACAAATTCATAATCAGTGGGTTTTTTTTAATTTGAAACCAATCAAGTTTATTTAAAAAAATTCGAATCTATTTACTAGTATCTATTATTGGAAAAAAAGATTAATTTTGAACTGGAATATCAGTACTTAGTTTATGTAAAATAATACACATTTTACTTTCCTTGTATTAAACAAATATTCAGATTACACTCTTAATTCGACGCATGCTTCATTTCAAGCCTCTCTACCGCTGCTTTCACATCTTCCATATCTAAACATAATTTTTTCACCATCTTATTCTGACTTTCCATTTTGATCTTTTCTATAATAGCATTTTCATCTTCCATTCTCAAGGTCATTTTTTGGATTTTATTGAGGTCATCCAAATACTTCTTTCCCGTATGAGTTTCCAATCTTTGGCAGGTATCTGAGATAATGGACCAGGTTTTCTGGAATTCTGACTTTGATATGGAGGCTGAGCTCACGTGTGCAATCAAACTGTTCCGGATTGACCTAATTCTCTCGATATCATCACCCACGGTCACTTCTCCTGCTGCAGGCTCGTCGCCCCATTTTCGTTTCGTTGGTTTAGGAACCTTTTTACAAATGTTTCTGATCAATGTGTATGTTAATGAGATATCAAAATTTTTATATCCAGAATTTTTAGCATCCTGCAAGGTATACTCTTGTTCTTGGGACGTACCCTTTGACAAACTGGTGATGCTTTGACTGTGTTTTCACTGTTGGTAGGTTTATCCTCCATCTCCTAGAATATCTCTGTATGCCTGATTCAACACATCATTTGTTGCCATTCCGAATCCGAAGGGTCGTATCACGTCAAGTTGACAGGCGCGGATCATCAGATCTAACGAGACGCGAAGCGTCGAGTTGATCTGATGATCCGCGCCTGTCAACGAGACTTGATACGGCTCTTCGGATCAAGTTACTGTTATAATGATAAATTTATTATATACCCCCTTATAGCTAGCTAAATATAGCAGAATAAAACTTTAGAGATCAATTGTGTAATATTTATCCATAAAACAAAGCATAATAACAAAGGACTTTTTAACGCGCAAGAAAAATAACGTCATGTTTTTGCGTACTGCGTCATCAGTTTCAGAGAGTGGTGATATGGATTCAGAAAACCACAGTGTGGTGATCCGGAAAATCGGATCAAACTCTGTAAAATTAACAGTAACAAAAACAAGGAAATTGATGGTATATAATAAATGTCCTTCCCGCAGTGAACGGTAAAAGGACATATATGTCCTTCCCGCAGCCAGAGGGTTAAATATTATTTAGATCTTTGGCGATTAAATTGCGTACCTATCAAAATTGACGTAATTTTCTCGTTAGTCAATGCATAATGACGTCACAAATTGCGTCATTTCCTCATACTTTTAAAAAGTTTTAAAAATTTTTAAAGCTGTTTTCCATATTTAATATAGAGTACAACTTCTGATCTAAAATATGCAACTAGTGAATGATAGAATTGTTTACTAGGCTTAAAATACATCTTTTATTTTGTAGATCAGAGAGTGCACTAATACCGTATTGTCAGAGGATTACGATACAATCTAAGGCCACGTCATGGAAGATCGTGACTCGCTATAGACATAAATTAACAATTACGTAACAATAATTTATTAACTTAATTATAAATACTTCCTGATTAACTTTGTGAGGAGTAATGCATGTCTCTCCCATCTTCAGCGATGTAACATGATAATATATGGGATAATCTTAACTAGGTGTTTGTCTTTCATGTTTAGTTCCAAGCGACAGGATGGGTATGGCGGTTGGTAACCCAGACAGGTACCCCAGATTTGCAAGTCTGTCACTGGTTGTTGATGCCCTGCGGCTCCATGCAGAACAATATGTTCTGGAACAACACACAGCGTTTTGTGGCATAAGACAGATGCAACAAATGATGCATCCAACTCATGGTAACGATGATGTAGCATGATACTGAGTCTATGCACATGCATGCATCGTCTGCCACGTGTTCTTTATCGGATGCTTGTAGCACACAACACCATACTTCTAGCCCCCTTCAAGAAGCGACACTGATCCTTCAATCCAGGAGCAGAGCCCGAGTTAACCTTAGCAATGTACTTTGTAAAAAATGCATTCATGATTCATTTCCAAGAAAGGAAGTGAAAGTTGGCAGACGAAAAATCCTAGACCAAGGCCAAAACTTGCGTCAATCATATCACGCCTTATCTCATTTGCATAAGTTAGATCAAGCAGTTAATGTAAAGAAAACGGCATCCCCTTCCTCTTTTTCATGTATATTTGCAAAATATTTTTCAAAATCAGTTAATTTTCTTAAAATATTGTCATAATTAATCAATATTAGTCCTATAGTATACAAAAATGGCCGTAAAGTTGCTAAGCGTAATTTTGACTTGATAGGACACAGACTACCAATTATTTTGCTATACATTCTTTTAAAACATAAAAAAAATCATATTAAAAAATTCACTGTCTCAACTCATCTGAAATATTTGGCACAAAGCTAGAACAATTCCAGGCCATATATATTTCCAAAACTCGGAAAAATCCGTAGTCTACAAGCCTTGCTATGTGACCGCAATTAACCCTTACTTAGTTAGAAATATCTGACTGTGTCTCGGTACAAGTCCTCACCACAGTTAGAATACGTCCCATATACTTGCAATGTAGCAAATCGGAGCGGATCCACTCCGAAATGATTTTGAAGAATATAAAAGGATTTGCACTGGAAATACAACCAAATTAATCAAAACAAACCTTTTTGAGATTGCATATGCCTTTTATCCAAAAAAATAATTCATATAAAGACGAAAATCCAATTAATTTTCTCAACGTTTTTCTTTCGCTCCAAATTTACCTGCCATGTTTACATTCGGAAATCTCTGGATTTTTCGTAGTAAATGCACTGAGTACGAGTTATCGCCTATGTTTCCTTTGCTACATTACGAATACACGGAACGAATTCTATCGTTAAACTGGGTCCGTAGGACAATATCATTTTAACGATAGAACGTTCTATCTAACCCTTACCCTGCATATTTCCATTTCTCTTTGAGACACAGGTAAACAAAAGCCTCTTTACACCCTTCCTACTACGCACTGAATAGCAAAATTCCCATTATCCTAAATTTTATAATTTTGTTCAGACCCCCTCCTTTCCATATATATCCTAAAATAACGCCATTCCACCCCATTTACACCCCAAAAATTTTAAAGAAAAAACCTCTATTTTTAAACTGGTACTACTTGTGTGGTCAATGAAATTTGGGTTTCCTGTAACTAATAGCATCATCTAGTGGGTAAGGCAAGGGCTTTAACTCGTTTATTTAAATTATTTACATATAAGGGAAAAACAAAACAGATGAATAATCATATATTGTACTGTATTTTTGTTTTGCGATTATTAAAGCACCTGATCCCACCTCTGATGTTTCGGAGGTCCGTGTTTGCTCTGCTCCAATTTTGTATTGTTTTATGGACTTTGAGATTGAAGACTGTTTGTTATCTCCATATCCTTTATGTACAATGAACAAAACAACCAATTAAATAATTTCTATAAAAATATGATTTAAAGACTAGGATACAAATGATCAATAAATTTATCATAAATTGCCAAACATTAATGTGAATGCTGCCAGTTTAATTTTATTTCGAGGAACGGTGTTGCCATGGTTACTTAAAACAGAAATTTCTGTGAAATTCCTATAAAATGCCACTCAGTTTTGGTCTGATTTCAATAAAAATTGGCACACAAGTACAATACACTAAGATACATAATTTAGCGCATTGGTTTCGATTTCAATGAATGGTGTTGTCATGGTTTCTATAAATAGAAATTTCTGTGAAATTTCTTTAAAGGGCATATGAAACAATGTCCTGAGTATTTTGGGTTGTATACGGAAATAAGTATATCTGAGCAACATAAATCAGCCTGAAATAATATTTTGGATTTTTTTACGCAAGTTGGAGGCAGCAGAGTTGATCAAAGATACTTGACTGCGAAGATGAGCTTCAACTAGCGTGGCTTATCTCCCTTTGCTTATGACGTCAGTAAGACCCACTCGCTACATTCTGTACTAATATTTATATAGCCGATCATGTCTTATGCAGCGTAATTTTTAAAAAATATCATTGTCTTGACTAAAACTTTGCATAAATATATGATTTTCAAACCAGAAAGTGTTTGTCTTTTAACATCCTGTTGCATGTTTGCAAGATTTTAGCATGTTTTATCCGTGTTATTTATTGTCATCCTTCTACATGTCAATAGAAAGAGACGATGTCCAAAGAGAGCAGAACTTCTGTACTCGAGTTATATATAAATATAGACGCTGTCAAATAGCAATTACAGTTGAATAAATTTCTAACACAAAAATATGATTTGTTAATTTTCCAATTAATTTTTTTTAAGCACGATCAGATTATGAGCATATACCGGTATATATATACAGTTACTCGATCGGTAGCACGCGCATATAAGTAAAGCTGGATTCGATCGATTGACAGCGGTGTGTGAAAGTGAAACTAAACCTGCATGCGGATAAATGATTTCATTTATTTGTGGAAAATGAAATGATTCTATCGCTTCCTGGTCTTCTCCTCTCTCAGTTATTCCTTGCTCTTTCTTTGGCTTTCCCTATATCATTAACTCTTTCTTTTTTTTTTTTACCGAAGTCGGTACATTTACACATAACACTGTGCCTTTTTGAATATCGTAATAATCTTAAAAAGTCAGCCTCGGACTTTAAACGCAAATTTATCTATGTAATCCTACGCACGTACGTTTCTGTGTGTATTGGCAGATCAAATTTTCTAAATTTGCATCAGTTTATTTTAACAAATATCATATTCTGCTTTTAAAAAAGAATGTTTAACTGTAAAAATATTAATTTTTAAAATTGTTAGGTTCAGTCTCGCAAACAATGGGCATTGGGGCATGGGTTTCGTTTTAACGGATCGTCCTATGCACGCACGTATGAGTATTTTCAAACTGCAGTTACTCAATGAAACTATTGTAGAAGTATAGAACTGAACCGTATTAGTAACATTACAGTACATGTATAATAACGTGCATACTCGTAATGCTGGTAAGTTTCTTATGACAGCAAAATTACGATGATGTCGTCATAAACCTATTTCTGTATATCATTTTCATTAGTTCTCGTGTTTCAGAATGCAGAAGCGTGCATTCAAATACGCCGACTTTTTAAATAATTTATAGATCCACGTTTATCATTAGGTTCAATATCCCCGTGTTTATTTAGGGAAAAAGGGGGGGGGGTTACATCATGTACCATATACGTATAAAAAATCAAACAAAAACACTGTTGTTTCTAAGGTATTAATTAAAAATAAGTAATCTTGGTTGGGAAATCGATGAAAAGTCTTGATTTCAACGGGGTTTTCATCAGGATCATCTTACTATGAAAAGCTCTCGTTTTCAGTTGCTGTGCCTAAATTAAAGTAAGTTCAAATAAAGTGAACTGTTCCTA
Source organism: Saccostrea cuccullata (assembly GCF_032062105.1). Taxonomy (NCBI): domain Eukaryota; kingdom Metazoa; phylum Mollusca; class Bivalvia; order Ostreida; family Ostreidae; genus Saccostrea; species Saccostrea cuccullata. Next base: position 9,183 of record NW_026938059.1, read on the forward strand.
AGAATCAGGTAGCTCATCGAAAAACATAATCACATTTATATCCACAAAAAAGACTAAAATTAACTCAATAAAATACAGTAAAATTACACTAGATCTAATGCGTTGTTAACATCAGTGGGTCTTTGTGACCTCATACAAACACAAAATCAAGAACGATAAGCGAGTAACAAATTTATCAAGTGGACAAGTTTAGGCCTTCATTTTTTTTTAATAAAAAAAATATACACATACCTAATAATAAACGTCTATTATTAGGTATGTGTATTTTTTTCTTATTAAAAACAAAAATAAGTAACGTCAGGTGCCTGTGATTTTAGTGTACACTTTCAGTGGAAATGCACTAACAAACTGTTTATTACCATTGTCTTCTACGAAAATTTATCTACACAACCATTTATGGCATGCATGTCTTTGTTTTCATTTATCTCCGTAAAACAGCGTCAACACTTTGCTCACCGATGGAAAGTCGAACTCAATATTTATGAAACGGTATGTGCTAATCTCGGACGAATCTATATACAGGTTGATCACAAATTAAAAACTGCTAAGGCGTGACCGGGGTAATACTACTGAAATATACATTTTTGAGCGGCATTGACCTCTTGTAAATAACCACAGACACGATATGACCCCCTCCCTTCTTTCCATTTCTTACTTTCTAACGCGGGGGGGGGGGGGGTAAACGTTTTCCATTTTTTTTAAATTTCAACTCCACCCTATATGTGCATGTTGATTTAATCGAAATACTTCCTAATCGGAGGCACATAAAGAATTATATAAATGGAAATCTGAAAAGGAAGAAGAGGGTTTTTCAAATTTATCAATGTCTGCATATTCCATGATTATCTACGTATTAGATAGTGATCATGCAAGTGAAGATAAAGTGAGGCAGACGTCGAGAATAAGAACAAATTGCAAGCTGTCTCTTCTTATGTATCTGTCGAAAACGAAAAACGTGTATTTAAAAACAGCGTAAAGAGATAAAAGGGTTACATTATTAATAACATGCAATAGGTATTAAAAATCTAAAATAGGAAAACTCCAGAAAAACAGAAAGGGGGGGGGTCGATACTGAATTGCCTGTATAACTAACGGCATGCGTTGTTTTTAGTTACATGTACATATTTTATTTGCTGCGTTGCTTTCCATATTCATTTAGTACAATTAATGTTATATGTATAAATTGAAAGTCTAAGAACAAAATAAAATCTGCCTGTTGATTGCGCCAAACAAAGCGTAAAAACATATTTCGGGGTTGGGGTTAGGGTGGTAGTAGTCCTTGACTTTTCAGACAAACTTAGATCACAGATCTGCGATTTCAACGGGGATGGGAAGTCTGCCTTTTCCACAGGGGAATACAAGGTCACTTTTATTTTACAAATTCTGCGAGAATCCGCACATGAATAAAAAAAAAAACGGAAACGGTAAGAAATAAACACATAAAGAAATATATATATATATATATATGTATCTATGTAAAAGTGAATTTCTTTGTGCTTTCTATATCAATATTTCTTCACTTAGGGCAGTTATATTAGTTTAAGAGTTGTTGTAAAATGTGCTTTATAAATAATAATTTCATCACAATGTGTATTGGTAACAATCCTCTGTTAAAACTGCTATCCAAATAACTGTATCTCACTTCTATTCTCAATGACCGTGTAGTGTAGGACAGCGCCGCGAAGATTCATCGGCATCGAAAGCAAGTTTTTAACTTGCCTAGATAGCCGAGCGGTCTAGCGCGCTGTTCCTGCACTGCTAGGAGACAGATTCCGAAGGTCGAGAGTTCAACCCCGGGCTGGCGGAAGTGGGTATCTATGTAAAAGTGAATTTCTTTGTGCTTTCGATATCAATATTTCTTCACTTAGGGCAGTTATATTAGTTTAAGAGTTGTTGTAAAATGTGCTTTATAAATAATAACTAGATGCTGTCATGAGACAGTAATACCCGCACTAAGGTGTTTGCCTCTAAATGCACACTCCTCTAAAATTAGGCTTTACCAAAGAAAAAGTCAATATAATTTAATAATTTACATAATAGCTAGGGCCTCCATGTATTCATCAAATTGAGCATAATATTCACAAGTGAACATGTGACCCATGGGCCTCGATCTTATAGGTACATGTATTTCATATTCATAATTCATTACCAGTCTGAAATTAAACAACAGAATTCAATTAATGATGTAAATTAGGTTTGAAACAAGGGGGGGTAAATTTTTGGCCCATAATTGGAACTTTTTAAATCTATTTTCTCATATAGATCAACAACAAATATTATTCAAATTAGTTTAAAGCGTTTTTGATTATTTTTTCCAAAATGTACAAACTTTTTTATACTTGATTAGGCAGAAACACCCTGAAAGCTGCCATATACCATGTATACCCAATCAATTTAGTCAACCCCCACCCTTCTCCCATCAACACACACGCAAACACACCCTATTTTCCTGTTTTTGGAAATAGGCCTAGATGGCAAAGTTAAGATAAAACATCTTTTGTAAATAATAATTTTAAATTTGTTCTTATACTGTAAATGTATATGAAGACCTGCATCACATTGGGCTTGCGTCACGTACCTAACTTAAGTACTAGTTTTACCATAATCATTTTTAATAGCACTGCACGTGCAGTACTAGGCCT
>NW_026938060.1:0-11515 GCF_032062105.1 Saccostrea cuccullata
AAATGCATTCACATGTGCACGCGTGCAATGCTTAAGTTAAAATGATTTTTGTACACTTCTTTGTAAATGTTGTTAAAATCTCAGATGCATAAAGTTTGTCTTATTTAATGAAGCTTACAGGGAAAATGGCACCAAAAGGGAGTTGGGGAGCGTTTGGGGAACATCTGTAACGGTCCCCGTTACAATTAGCACTAGTTGTATTTAACTTCAGTCTATGTTGTCAATTGTAGGACATGGCCATTGTTTATAAAACAATTATCACCTCAACACCTGCAAACAGTGCAATTACATTCAAGAAAATTATCAATGTATACCAATAACTGTTTAATTACAAAAAAAACTAGAGGTACTGTCACGTTGTTATTTATGGTTACACGTGAACTTGTGTTGTATTTTATTTATTAGGGGAATCACTCGCTTGGGGAAAGTTTAACTTTATTCCTTATTTGGACTGCTCTACACGTGGGGCTACTTCCTGGCTTGGATTGCCCTCTACGGTGGCTGTAAAAATCCAAAGAATAAAGAAATAACATATTTTTGATAACTGAAGTTTATTCTTTGAAATCGTCGATGAAAGTGTCTTAATAATCTTATAAACAAACAGTCACCAGTTACAAATACAATGTAAAATATTATAAAAATATGTTTTAAAGTTAATCCTGGTGACTGTACAGAGGGTTGAACAATTTAGGAAAAATCCCTCTGTAAATTGAAAATCTAAACTTGCATAGATATAATATAAATCTAAACTACTAATGTTACAGCGGACAGTCTCGTAGCATGAATTACTAAACAGAGAAAATTTGGAAATAAAACATTCTATTTTACACTTTTCTTTTACCTTTAATCATAGATCATTGAAGTGGAAACTAGTCCGAACTAAAATCATTTAAATATAAAGGTAATCATAACAATCAAAAGCTTGTGTACTTACAATCTTATCTCTAAAGTCATTTTACTTTTCCAGCGCTTTTCGATACAAACAAACAACATTTTTACCTCCTTATAATAAAGAGCGCACAATGAATATAATGGCGCTAAATTTCAAATTGCATTTCTAAAAACACTACATTTATTTGAGACTGTCGCTTAACCCGTTTATTACAATAAAACATACAACCATAAACTATACAAATACTAAATGAGGTCACTATGCATAAAACTTATGCAACAATAAAAACTTTAGGGGAAACTTAACTCAAGCTCAAATTTAGAATCAAGAAATACATAAAAATACTTATCAATAAAATACTTAATATTTTAAAATTTATTCATGAGCATAAAAAGAATTGCTTTAATAGAAAATGAATCAATTAACTAAAAATTATATGATTTACATACCTGTAAAAATCCAAAGAATAAAGAAATAATATATTTTAATAACTGAAGTTTATTGTTTGAAATCGTCGATGAAAGTGACCAAGCTTGGGCGAATTTTCACCGACGATTCCGTGTCTTTGGATTACAGGATTTTAGCCAATCAAAATTTAGAATTTCTTACTGAATAGCCGAAAGTTGTAAAAATTTTCCAAATAAAGACGATTAATTAAACAGAGTGATCACGTGACATAAAAATGACCGCCACGGTAATTGAGTAAACTTGAACACCTGGGCTTGACCTCAGACCCTTAGGTCTTCTTAAGGTATTCAATGTATAACGAAGGGATTTTGACTGATTTTAAATAATTTTAAACTAGTTAAAAGCACACAGCTAGAAAACGATAAAAGTGAAATAAACCAAATTCACAAGACTGATAACATGTAAGGAGACGGTCATTTTGCACATTAACAGTTTTTGAAGAGTTATCTGCCCTTGATGAAAAGAAGAATTGTTTTGATTTCACAAAATTTCTGCGGTAAATAATTTATTTTATTTTATATTTTAATAAAGAGGGAGTTTATGCATATTTTCACCAAGAGATTTCTTTGAATTTCAAATTGATTTTTACAATATCTTATAAAAACATGCACTGCCCATAGACTTCAATGTAAAATTCAAAGTGATATAAATTGGACAATAATCAAAATTTTGTAAATTCCTTTGGTGGAGCATTTTCATTTGATAATATCTTCAAATTACTACCATGATTAAAAATATTGGACCGTTCATTTATTAGGTACAAAATATGGTCGTTATACATTGAATACCTTAACAAAAAGACAAAATCACAAAAGAGATTAACACTATTACCAATTATTTGATTATCATGCTTATTGAACATCTGACTCTAAAAACTCATAGGTAAATTGTTTACCAAAATACAATAGAAATCCATTAGCTGGACATGCCAATATTTGTAAAAGAAAGTCCTTTTTTTCACCTGTATAAAAACTGTTTTATACTGAATAAACAAGGAAATCTTAGGTGACAAATTGAATTCTGACAATATAAAATACCTGTACTTTTTGTTACATTCTGACACTGATTATTGAAACTTAATTTATATTTTTCTCATAAAAATTTCTTCTTTTTTTTTTTTATTAAACTAAATTCATATTTAACAAAATGTAATAAAAATGAAAATATATACAAAATATTGAATTTATTACAATATTGCTTTTTATAAAATGTATCTGTCTTCCCACAAATTTTTATTAAAATAGAAAATTTGGTGTTATGACTACTTCTATTTTAATAAAAATTTGTGGGAAGACAGTACTGTGAGCAATGAGCTCACTAAATGATACCCCCTGCCTCCCATATAATTATAATGAAAAAGTCCATGTTTTGTTGTGGCCGGGAAACCCAAAATATGTGTCAAAAAGTAAAATAGGAGGTGAACAATGGCAATATGTCATAAAGATTCTGTGAAAGTTTCATTAAATTTCACTCAGTGGTATAAGAGGAGTTGCGGATAAGAGATGGGTACCCCAAAGCGTAACAGACGGACGGACGGACATACAGACGGACGGAAATACCGATTACTTTATACCCTCCCACTTTTCAAGCGAGGGGTATAAAAAAAACAATTAAATTTTCGACACTAATATCGCTTAGGTATGACTCAGGTTTGTTTACATACTGACACACGCTCGGTATACATGCATTATACCGGTAAGCATACATGTAACTTCATAAATCGCTAGGAATTAATTAAAAAGAAAATAATCAGGCATTATTATCTCTGGTTGGTTAATTATTAAAAAGATTAAAATAAAATGTTCACACGTGCACACTTTAAATACAGTAAGGAAAAAAATAACTGACGAACTACTTTCGTTTGAGATGCGTAATTTTTTAAGGATTGTATTTTTAAGTTACTGTACTAGCAAAAGTCAAGTCACATCCTGCGGTTTTTTCCAGGATTTTCACCCCCAACTTTGGGGGTGCGTCTTTTACACCTTTGCGGCCAATACACGTAATTTTACGGTAAATGTAATGTGTTAATTATTTTATATCAATTAAAGGTGTATTCCTCATTTAAAACTGACGTTATCAAAATTAACATTATTTTACATTGATTTCCTGAAAAAAATTGCATTAAGAAAAAAAATCCTGTCACGTAGGTTGACCCCTACCTTCATGCTGTTTATCCTGGTGTACACGGCCTACTTCCAGTACTGGGGCTCGGGACCTCTCTGGCCCCTGACGTCCCCTGACTACCACAACTGTAAGGAGTACTGGTGGAGGAATCTTCTGTATATCCAGAACTTCTTTCCCGTCGGTGAAGAGGTAAACTTGAATTGAGACACCTGATTAGAACTCTCCTAACTGGGACGCACTTTGTGAGCTGTTACTGGATAATTAACGGCTCACATGTTTATACCACAAGTAGAAAGTATTGTGGTAATATGCCATGTCTATGATATTTTGGCTCATATTTGAAATTCATTACAGTTTTTTCTTTTCATGCTGTCAATCTGCTCTAATGTTTGTGAAAAATAATGGAAATCTATTCCATTATTCAATAAATTAATATAATTAATAAATATAATTAATATTTATTTTTTATATTCTTTTTCTACTACATAAGAATGTAGATTTTTCAATAATTGCTTTAAAAAAAGATCCCAAGTTTGCTATCTTAAATTTTCAGTGCATTGGCTGGGGTTGGTACCTTGCAGTTGACATGCAGTTTTTTGTACTTTCACCATTAATAATATACCCCCTGTACAGGTATGTGTTATGTTGATTATTAAAGTTATTTACCTCATAAACCTTAGATGGTTACGATAAGGCTGTCCGTAAAATATCGAACGGTTCAAAAAGTAAAAAACTTCTCTGAACCACTGTATTGTATTTCTGTATTGTATTTCTGTATTGTATTTCAGTATATGGATCTCCTTTAGAGGAAGAGCTCCTTTCAAAGACATAAAAATGATCAAATTAAAAAGCTAAAAACTGTCCTGACAATTTTTTTTGCCAAATGATAGTTGATAACTTAAAATATCATATATAGAAAATTAAGTGATATCTGATTTGTCTATGACCCCTTGCCTCCTTAAACTTTATTTTCATAGTTATGTTCCCCAAACGAAGTTGGGGAACATATTGTTTTTACTCTGTTTCTTATTATTATTATTCTTATTATTATTAAGGTCTTCCGTCTCCAACGGAAGACCTTCTTGTTATTCTTCGGTTTCTTTTTCCCTATTATTAAGGTCTTCCGTTTCCAACGGAAGACCTTATTGTTTTCGTTCGGTTTCTTTTTCTCTATTATTATTATTATTATTCTTCCAACCGATTTTGTGCACGCGATTTCTCGGGAACGGCTCGGCCGATTTACATGAAATTTTCATATGTTATAGCTTATCAATCGATCTTGATAGGTTTTTGATCGTTTTTATGACGTCACTTCCGGTCGTGAGATATGGGCAATTTTCTGATTTTAAAATGCAATTTTGTCTTGATTTAATAGCAAAAACTGCTTAAGATATGAGCTGAAGATTAATTGGAGATGATAGTTCATGACTTATAGCGTTGCAGAATCGCCTTTTCGTGCGACTTCAGTACTTCCGGTCGAAACCGGAAGCGAATTTAAGAAACGTATTTTTTCAACTTTTCATTTTTAATATTTTTATTTTAGAATTGAATAGAGACCCTTTTGCAGAAGCCATATATGTAATTTGTTTGAAAATCGAAAAAGCCAATCTCGAGATATTAGCGTTTGAAAACGCGAAGCGGCGATCCCGATGGCCGAATGGTTAGCGCGTTGGATTGTCACGCGGGCGACCCGGGTTCGATCCCCCTTGTGACCAAAAAATTTTATCACTTTTTCTGCTCGATTTTTCGATTTTTATTAATTTTAGACCATTTGCAACAACATATTTTCAACTTTTATGTATATCTTACGTAATAAGGGGTCACAAAGGGCCAGAATGCTAAATCTTTGACGCTTTATATCTTAAAAAGGGGGAATATTTTGATAAGCAATATTGAACAAAAGTTGGTCAGAATAATGTTCTTAACAATATGCATACTTTGAATTTTTTGAAAAATGGCCCCATTAAGGACTTGTAGGGGTGGCCCCTAAATATTTATATGTAGCATATCTCCACAACAAATAGAAATCTCTGAATAAGTGTTGAACAAAAAAGCTTCAAAATCACAAGACCTTTCATTTGATATCAAGAAAAAGGGGCTGACCCCTTAAATTAGGGGCTCAGAGGGGCAAACAGTCTTTTATCTATAACTCTCTACTGATCAATATTTTGTTATACATTACTGAAGCAAAAGTATTTATCTTAACGATTGGCAACAATATATGATACAATTTTGATCATATGTTACGTAATTAGGGATCACAAGGGGCCAGAATGTCAAATCTTTGACGCTTTATATCTCGAAAAGGGAGAATATTTTGATAAGCAATATTGAACAAAAGATGGTCAGAATAATATTCTAAACAATATGCATACTTTGAATTTTTGTAAAACGGCCCCATTAAGGACTTGTAGGAGTGGCCCCTAAATATTTATATGTAGCATATCTCCACAACAAATAGAAATCTCTGAATAAGTGTTGAACAAAAAAGCTTCAAAATCACAAGACCTTTCATTTGATATCAAGAAAAAGGGGATGACCCCTCAAATTAGGGGCTCAAAGGGGCCTACAGTCTTTTATCTATAACTCTCTATTGATCAATATTTTGTTATACATTACTGAAGCAAAAGTATTTATCTTAACGATTGGCAACAATATATGATACAATTTTGATCATATGTTACGTAATTAGGGGTCACAAGGGGCCAGAATGTCAAATCTCTGACGCTTTATATCTCGAAAAGGGATAATATTTTGATAAGCAATATTGAACAAAAGATGGTCAGAATAATATTCTAAACAATATGCATACTTTGAATTTTTGTAAAACGGCCCCATTAAGGACTTGTAGGAGTGGTCCCTAAATATTTCTATGTAGCATATCTCCACAATGAATAGAAATCTTTGATAAGTGTTGAACAAAAAAACTTTAAAATCACAAGACCTTTCATTTGATATCAAGAAAAAGTGGCTGACCCCTGAAATTAGGGGCTCAGAGGGGCCAACAGTCTTTTATCTTTTTAACTCTTAAATGATCAATACTTTGTGATACATTATAGAAGCAACGGTATTCATCTAAACAATATGCAACAATATCTGATAGAATTTGGATCATATGTTACGTAATTAAGGGTCACAAAGGGCCAGAATACTAAATATTGAACGATTCATATCTTGAAAATGGGGAATATTTTGATTAGCAATATTGAACAAAAGATGGTCAGAATAATATTCTTAATAATATGCACACTTTGAATTTTTGAAAAATGGCCCCATTAAGGACTTGTAGGAGTGGCCCCTAAATATCTATATAAAGCATATCTCCACAACGAAAAGAAATCTCTAAATAGGTGTTGAACAAAACATCTTTGAAATTACAAGATCTTTCATTTGATATCAAGAAAAAGGGGCTGACACCTTAAAATAGGGGCTTAAAGGGGCCAAAAGTCTTGAATCAGTACCTATTTTTTGATCTATATTTTGTGATACATTACAGAATCAAAGAAATGCATTTCAACAACTGACAACAATATAATATAAAATTTTGGCCATATATTACGTATTAAGAGGTCGCAATGCGGTCAAAATGCTATTTTTTATCATGCTTTACGTCTTGAAAAGAGGGGGTTTTCCTATATGCCATATTGAACAAAAGATGTTCAGAAAATTGTGATAAAAATGAAAAACTTTAAATTCGTTGAAGGAAAACTTAATGTCATTCTCTTTTAACGAATATCTCAGTCAAAATCACATCTCATCTTATCTAGAAATTCAACGGAAGACCTACTCGTTGCTCGCAACGAGATCTCATCTAGTTATTATTATTATTATTATTATTATTTTTCTTACCGATTTTGTGCACGCGATTTCTCGTAAACTACTGGGCCGATTCTCATGAAACTTTCACATCTGATAGATACTGATCCGAACCTTATTGGAAATTTTTTTCGTTGACGTCGTCACTTCCGGTCGTGAGTTATGGACAATTTCCTGATTTTAAAATGCAATTTTGTCTTGATTTAGTAGCGAAAACTGCTTAAGATATGAACTGAAGGTTAATTGGAGATGAAAGTTCATGACTTATAGCGTTGCAGAATCGCCTTGCCGTGCGTCGTCAGTACTTCCGGTTGATACCGGAAGCGAATTTAAAAATCGCAATTTTTCAACTTTTCTTTTTTAATATTTTTGTTTCAGAATTGAATAGAGACCCTTTTGCAGAAGCAAAATATGTAATTTGTTTGAAAATCGAAAAAGCCAATCCCGAGATATTTGCATTTGAAAACGCGAAGCGGCGATCCCGATGGCCGAATGGTTAGCGCGTTGGATTGTCACGCGGGCGACCCGGGTTCGATCCCCCGTGTGTCCAAAAAATTTTATCATTTTTTCTGCTCGATTTTTCGATTTTTATAAATCTTAGACCATTTGCAACAACATATTTTAAACTTTTAAACATATCTTACGTAATAAGGGGTCATAAGGGGCCAGAATGCTAAATCTTTGACGCTTCATATCTTGAAAAGAGGGAATATTTTGAAAAGCAATATTGAACAAAAGATGGTCAGAATAATATTCTAAACAATATGCATACTTTGAATTTTTGTAAAATGGCCCCATTAAGGACTTGCAGGGGTGGCCCCTTAATATTTCCATTCAGCATATCTCCCAAACGAAAAGAAATCTCTGAATAAGTGTTGAACAAAAAATCTTCAAAGTCACAAGACCTTTCATTTAGTATCAAGAAAAAGGGGCTGACCCCTCAAATTAGGGGTTCAGAGGGGTCAAAAGTCTTTCATCTTTAACTCTTTAATGATCAAAATCTTATAATACATTACAGAAGCAAAGGTATTCATCGGAACGATTTGCAACAATATATGATAAAATTTGGATCATGTGTTACGTAATTAGGGGTCACAAGGGGCCAGAATGTCAGATCTTTGACGCTTTATATCTCAAAAAGGGGGAATATTTTGATAAGCAATATTGAACAAAAGTTGGTCAGAATAATGTTCTCAACAATATTCATACTTTGTTTTTTTGTAAAATGGCCCCATTAAGGACTTGTAGGGGTGGCCCCTTAATATTTCCATTCAGCATATCTCCCAAACGAAAAGAAATCTCTGAATAGGTGTTGAACAAAAAATCTTCAAAATCACAAGACCTTTCATTTGATATCAAGAAAAAGGGGCTGACCCCTCAAATTAGGGGCTCAGAGGGGCCAAAAGTCTTTCATCTTTAACTCTTAAATGATCAATATTTTGTGATACAATATAGAAGCAAAAGTATTTATCTTAACGATTTGCAACAATATATGATACAATTAGGACCATATGTTACGTAATTAGGGGTCACAAGGGGCCAGAATTTCAAATCTTTGACACTTTATATCACAAAAAGGGGGAATATTTTGATAAGCAATATTGAACAAAAGATGGTCAGAGTAATGTTCTTAACAATATGCATACTTTGAATTTTTGTAAAATGGCCCCATTAAGGACTTGTAGGTGTGGCCCCTAAATATTTCCATTCAGCATATCTCCACAACAAAAAGAAATCTCTGAATAAGTGTTGAACAAAAAATCTTCAAAATCACAAGACCTTTCATTTAGTATCAAGAAAAAGGGACTGACCCCTCAAATTAGGGGTTCAGAGGGGCCAAAAGTCTTTCATCCTTAACTCTTTAATGATCAATATTTTGTAATACATTGCAGAAGCAAAAGTATTCATCTTAACGATTTGCAACAATATATGATACAATTTGGATCATGTGTTACGTAATTAGGGGTCACAAGGGGCCAGAATGTCAGATCTTTGACGCTTTATATCTCAAAAAGGGGGAATATTTTGATAAGCAATATTGAACAAAAGTTGGTCAGAATAATGTTTTCAACAATATGTATACTTTGAATTTTTGTAAAATGGCCCCACGAAGGATTTGTAGGGGTGGCCCCTAAATATTTATATGAATCATATCTCCACAATGAAAAGAAATCTCTGAATAGGTGTTGAACAAAAAGTCTTTGAAATCACAAGACCTTTCATTTGATATCAAGAAAAAGGAGCTGACCCCTCGAATTAGGGGCTCAGAGGGGCCAAAAGTCTTGCATCTGTACCTCTTTAATGATCAATATTGTGTGATACATTACAGAAGCAAAGATATACATCTTAACGACTTGCAATAATATAATATAAAATTTTGGCCATATCTTACGTAATAAGGGGTCGCAATGGGGCCAAAATGCAATTTTTTGTCATACTTTACGTCTTGAAAGGAGAGGGGTATTTTTATAAGCCATATTGAACAAAAGATGTTCAGAAAATCGTGATAAAAATGAGAAACTTTAAATTCATTGAAGGAAAACTTAATGTCATTCTCTTTTAACGAATATCTCAGTCAAAATCACATCTCATCTTATCGAGAAATTCAGCGGAAGACCTACTCGTTGCTCGCAACGAGATCTCATCTAGTTATTATTATTTTTCTTCTTGGGAAAATTTTGTCCGCGAGTGATCTTGTAAACTACTCATCCAACTTAGGTGAAACCTTTTTAGGGTAAGTAGGCATGTTATGTAGATTTGCGGAATCAAGGTCATTTTGCGCGCACGTGCTTGCAAGAGCGCGCACGTGCGAAACTTAAAATGACCAATATATAATGGATATAATCGTAACTTCTCTATTTTGTGACGAAATGTTTTGAAACTTATAATGTAAGGATATATTAGTAGTATGCACAAGATGACATGGTCAAAATAGCAAGATCGCACGCGCATGCACGTGTGCTTCGCTCTGATTGGCTGAAACTAAAGTCTCAATATCTTTTTTGTTTTTTGATAAAATCATTTGAAATTTTGAACATAGTCATACATTAGGGAGATCTACAGCCTGTAATATAAGATTTTTCATGAAAGCATGTGCATGCACATGTGCTTGCAAGAGCTCGCACGTGCAACACGAGAAATGTCCAATATAATTGATAGAGACGTAACTATTAAAATTATTGAGGAAATGCTTTGAAACTCATTTTATAAGTATATATTAGTAGTATTCACAAGATGACATAGTCAAAATAGCAAGATCGCACGCGCATGCACGTGTGCTTTGCTCTGATTGGCAGAAACTAAAGTCTCAATATCTTTCTTGTTTCTTGTCATAATCCTTTGCAATTTTGAACATAGTCCTACATTATGAAGATCTACAGCCTGATAAATAAAAATTTTCATGAAAGCATGCGCATGCGCACGTGCTGCAATCTGATTGGCTGAAACTTTAAATGGCTATATCTCCCTTGTTTTTTGACGAAATGCTTTGAAATTTAAAACATAGACATGCATTAGGATATCCTACAATATGATATAGAAAAAATTCATGAAATCACGCGCATGCACGTGTGCTGCAATCTGATTGGCTGAAACTTGAAATGGCCATAACTCCCTTGTTTTTCAACCAAACAGGATGAGATTTAGAACATAGATAGATATAAGGGACTCCTAAAAGAAGGTATGGCCATCATGCACGTGCATGCATGTGGAACTAAAAATACATTTTAATGAGTAATTTTTAATACTTTTGGACTGAATGCTTTAATATATAGCATATTAAAATATATAAATAGTGTAGACAAGATGATATGGTCATAACGCACATGCATTCACATGCGCACGGGTGCAATACTACAGTTTGAATATAATTGGTAATCTTTGGTAATTGGTATCCTTCTCGGTAAACGTTGTTAAAGTCAAAAATTCACAGAGTTTGTCTTATTTAATGAAACTTAAGGGAATATGGCACCAAAATGAAGTTGGGGAGCGTTTGGGGAACATCTGTAACGGTTCCCGTTACAATTAGCACTAGTTATTTTTTTTTTGTTCTGTTCAGGAAACCTTTGATAGGATACATAATAATACTGGCTCTTATGGTGATGCAGTTGGTTTACAGGGGAATAATGTCAGTACAGCTGGATATGGGCTTAAATGTAGGACATGATTTAAAACTCACAACATACCCTGTAGAAAGGTATATATTGGTTTACATCT
>NW_026938061.1:0-11835 GCF_032062105.1 Saccostrea cuccullata
TCATTTTAAAAAGGTATGAAAATTTTGTCTAGGAACGTAAAGAGGGCCTATCATAACTTCATAAAACTGCATCTTTTCAGAAACATGTGGTGGATTTTCTCTAGACTTAACACATTTAGGTCAGGACAAAGGCTTTCTGTGAACTTGCTGCTTGTACAAAGGAATGTGCCAAAACCATAAGGAAATTGTTTGCTGCAAGTTAGCAGCAATGTTTGCTGCAAGCTTGCTGCAATGTTTGCGGCAGGCTTGCAGCAATGTTTGCGGCAGGCTTGCAGCAATGTTTGCCGCAAGCTTGCAGCAAGGTTCCCTTATTTGGAAAATCCAATGTTTGCTGCAGACTTGCAGCAAACCTCATTTGCATGGTAAAATGTTTGCAGCAAGCTTGCTGCAGACTTGCTGCTAACTTGCTGCAAACACCAAGGCTTTGTATAGACTGTCATGCTTTCTTTGGCTACATTGCCGCAAGCTTGCAGCAATGTCTGCTGCAAGCTTGCAGCAATGTTAGCTGCAGACTTGCAGCAAATATTTGCAGGAAGGCAATATTTACGGTAAGGGATTAAGGATATGTCAAAAATATAGGTAGTTTTTTGTGACTTCTTTTGATTGTACGGATGTATAAAAAAGTATTTGAAACATATATTCATAAAATTATTTCGCCATCGTTTAGAATTTCTCTGTATAGGAGACTGTGCATAAATTTCTTTCCTTTTTTAACGATTTTTTTTATATATTACAGTAGTACATATCTATGAAAAAAGAAAATTGAGGAAAATAATTTTTCGACATGTACATTGCATATTACCATTTATAACTTAGTCTATTTACAGCGAGCGCAGCTTACTGTGTAAGAACAAAAAAAATTCGGAATGACATATACGTCAGGCAAATTTTGGTGTAAAACCTTTCCAGAATTATCCCACTACTAGGATTCCATGCAATAATGTTGGTATAAAAATAATACAAAGTATAAAAGGTCTGCAGTTTGCAAAGAACTTAAAATAAACAAAAAATAATTGCATCTACTCTACAACGTATTTCATTAAATATTGCACAGGAACTGTAGTATCGTTCAACCAGGCGCTCGGCTGTCTCAATAAATTTTGACGTCATGTTACGTCATAGTCTAGACTGTGTCTCGTGCAGTTTGACGTTAGAAGAGGCGGATCAACGTTACAAGTGTATAGGTTTTCGTTGTTACAACAGGGGTCACACCGTAAAACATATTAGACCCTATATAACCTATACAAATGCAAACAATTCATTACATTACATTACATGTTCACTGAATTTTAAGCCGTATTCACCGGAGGGTCAGTTCGCGTGCAGCAGCAAAGTGACGTCACAATCAATATCATTAGGAACGTTGAAAACAGTGGTTGCAACAGCCAGAGCCAGCTTTCTGTCTGTAACATGTGACATTAATTAATTAATTTTTTTTTACAGAAGTTCGTTAATGAAAATGAAACGCAGATTTCAATAATATATTGACACTTTGAAATATATGGAGATAACGAACAGTATCCAAGCCCATAATACCATAAAACAATACAAAATTGGAGGTGAGCAAACACAGACCTCCAAAACATCAGAGGTGGGACCATGTACCATGGAGGAGTGAGCATCCCCTGCCGACCAGTCACAGCCGCCGTATGCTCCTTGTCATGATCGGGAAATAACGGAAAAATCCTTCGACAATTCAATGTGTAAATAATGAACTAACAATAAGTATGAAAAACGTCAAACAGTATTTGACTCAATGATAAGCTGCATTTGCTGACAAGGTCATTGTATTGACCATGGAACTTAAGATGGTGACTTTAAACGAGACTGCTGATATTCTTGTTTCAGCAATTTGTTTGTTAATAATTTACCTCGTTTTAGAAATCTTGAGTATCGAACCAACTGAGAGATATAGACCGGTATGCAGAGGATAAAAGATATATTGCTCCATAAGTAAGGGAAGTTGACGATTGAAAAGTTAAAGGCATCACGTTTATCATAAAGCTTTGTTAGATTACCATAATTTTTTTTACGTCTCTTCAAGTAAAATATCTAAATATGTAACAAATGTCAGATGTAAATAATAAAACAATTGTTGACTCTTTCTTTGTTGAATATAGTTTGATATTTACCAGAAAAAAAATCGCTATTTACCTCGGCGAATTATCACTAGAAAAATATGAGTATTTACATCGACTTCACCTCGGTCAATATAGATATTTTTGTGGGAATAACAAGCCACACTGACCATGAAAAGTCCATAATTGTATAATATTTTCATTTCTCTATGTTTCCTCCGTGGTTAATCTTTCAAAGTTAGATGAGTTGAGTTCTTGATAATTCATCAGGAATGTAAATTTTGGAAAAAGGAATGGCCAGGTGCACGTGCTTAGAATCCCTAATATGCATGTAGATCACGTGAGTCTGTCTTTGTGTCTGACGTCAGTAGGCGGGGACTATTAAATTGACATAGGTGGCTTCGTGTAACTTAAATCTATTAGACAATATTTTTTAGAATTGAGTTTCAATTTACAATTCTATCTCACAATGAAATTGAAAAACATGTATAACTAATCACTGTGATTCCTTAATTACATGTAATATAAATTCAATCAACAACGTTTTTGGAGTTTTTGTCAATCGGTTGTAGCCTCCTTACATTAAAATGTTCAAGTGAATTTCTTTAACTAACACTCAACAGTAAGAATTTCAGTTGGCGCGGTTTAGTTTTCTGTTTCTCAGTTAGATTGTATTTCTTTTGATGGCAGAGATTCATCTTTCACAATCTACCAAAATAAACAAAATAAAAATATAAATTTCTTTCACTTTTCCGGTTCACAGACATGTAAGAATTCAACAAGTCAAAATTAATACCCTGGGCTGTCTAATGATTTATCAAGATTAAGCTTTGCTAACGTTGCCTAAAATATTTCAACATTAGCTGCAGCTATCCT
Organism: Saccostrea cuccullata; assembly: GCF_032062105.1. Lineage (NCBI taxonomy): Eukaryota > Metazoa > Mollusca > Bivalvia > Ostreida > Ostreidae > Saccostrea > Saccostrea cuccullata. Next base: position 2,955 of record NW_026938061.1, read on the forward strand.
TGATAACACGACTGATAAATCTATATTTTAAGAAAAATATATTTTTACTGCACATGTTGCCGGGTTCTCGTGGAATTACATTCAAAATAGTTTGTTTGTTTGTTTATCACTCCTTTAAAGAATTTTTTACTCATTTGCGATTGGAGCGATGATATTTTATACTTATATTTGGCACTTAGGGCCATTGAACAGTGAATAATCTCTTCGTGTCAACACCTGCTGCCACAGGATCTTGATTTATACGGTCTTATCTGAAGGACCAGTCTCTACGTCCCACAGTAGGATTCGAACCTGTAACGTAAGGATCAACTCCTTACTTTTCGATTCTAGAGTAAACGCGCCGACCACTGCACCACGAGGGCGAGCATTCCAAATAAAAAAAATGTGTTTTAAATGATGACTGTTTTCTTTAATTTCATTACTAAATTCAAAAGCATAAATAAATCCTATTTCTTCTTCTTCTTCTTTTTTTTTTTTACAGAATTTGATCCAAAGTGTAGGTACACGGTCCACCTACCTGAGGCTTCATGGCACACAGCATACGATGTCTGTCAAGAGAGAAGCAAGACTTTAGCAAACATTTCAGTCCTCGCTGATTTGTACTTGATAGATTTAGTGTTAAAGGAAGTTGATAAATTCATCCTCCAAGATGGTGTGTTTAGCAGGTAATGTTAGAAATCAAGAAACAACATGCGTGTTTTTAGTATTTCCTGAATTAATTTTACGTTCAATATGTGTTTTTTTAAACAGGTAATGTATTAAAATTTAGCCACAATATATTGTTAATTTGGCATGTAATGTAATAAAATTAAGCCGCTATTGTGGTTTATTTAGCAGGTAATGTAATACAATTCACCAAAATATATGGTGTATTTAGCAAGTATTGTTATACAATTTAGCCACAATATCAGATTTATTCAGTAGACCAGGTAATATAATTGAGCCACAATATGTGGTTTATTTAACAGGTAAGGTTACCGTAATACAATTTAATCACAGTAAATGTGGTTTCTTTAGTATGTAATGTAAATGTTTTATTAAATTTTATCAATTTTTAGCCATATCAATAATATTACCATCGGATTCGAAACAGAAATCTATAGTAACAAACAGTAATGCTTAAAATGGATTGATCAATGCCTTCTTATACATACATTTTCCAGAAAATGTAGAAAAATATAAAGTGCTTACAGAATAGCTCACACTAGTGAGAGTGTGTGCAAAATTGTACTTTATGCATTGTCATACATTCTATAGATGGAAAAAGCATTAAATTTTATTTGCACATACATTTAAACGACGACAATATTTATACGGACAACAATACGTGTATGTGAAGTTTTATCATAGGTTTCAATACAAATAGTTTTGTCATCGGCCGCACTGTGTGTGTAAAACATATCCACAACGTTTTACAATTTACCACTACAAAATATTTCAGGATTTCAGTTTCAGCTCTAAATGTTGATTTATACAAGCAAAAAAGATTAAAGTAGCATAATTTTTTCACTTGTTCGTTTTCATTTGCTTGTTTATCTTCATTTAAGTACGTTCTTTTATAATTCTATTATATTTTATATTATATTTATATTTGTATTATATTTATGCCATAAATTTATTAGGGATGCATAGTCTCCCATGTCACCTGATCCAGCCTCTGATGTTTCATAGGTCCATTTTTGCTATGCTTATGAACTGTATTTAACCTTAGGACTTTGAGATTATTTTTCGATATCTCAATACTTTGATTAATCGATGATTATCGAACCTCTTAATTTACACTCTTCTATTATCCGTTTTTTTAGCGGGATATGGTTTAATGGGTTCATACGAGTGTCTAATCAAAGCTACACCGTAGAGGATTGTACATCGTTGGATTGCTCTTTACCTCTCAGAATAACTTCAATGAACCTAGAAGATGGGATGCTCTGTTTGTATTATAACAATTCAGACCTGAACATTTATCCCGACGACTGTAACAAGGCAAAGGCATTCATATGCGAAAGCAAGAACAAAGGTAAGTCAATCAATCAGGTTTCAGCGAAAAAACCTTTTCTTTCCAATAATGCATTTCAAACAATAGTAATTCAAATCTGGAACTACATTATGTACCTAGGATCACTGAGCTGTGAAGGTTCTTTATCATGCTAGTGTCTTCCGTGACAAGAAATCTCGGTTTTTAAGGTCTCTATCCAAATCTAGGAAAAGGAACAGACACTACCTACAATTAATTCTTAAATTAGACGCAGGGCAACAAACGAGAATCGAACCCCGACTAGGAACGGAACGCCGTACAATTCGATAACATTGACCGACCAATAGCAACGAAATTTGAAGATAACAAAGGGTGATATTCTGAAAAGTCAGGAGCAGAAAAATATTCAAATGTATCAAAGGCATTAAAATTTACACTAATGTATCAAACACAAACATACTATACAGACACTTAAACATTATAAATACTGTTTTAGGACCTTAAATCATCTAAAAAATTATGTACCTTCATATTTATTTCAGGTTTTTTTAGTTAACAGATTTTTCTTACATGAAAAAAAGAAATTTGATTTCAGAACAAGTGCTGATCCAAAATTTAGATTTATTTAACATTGTTTCTAAAAATGTAATAATTTTTTAGGGCCCATGTCCTGTTTGGAGAATTCAGAGAGAGTGGATTTAAGGGACGACTCACCATACAATTTGTGCTGGAATGAATATTTACAAAGCTCCCAGGAGTGCGAATTGGGCTGCCTTTCCTCCAAATTTTGCTACACTTTTCAGCAAAGCAATGACAATTGTTTTGGGTACATAATAAAAAATGATTCCTCGTGTACTTTTGCAATTCCCGCTCCTTTATATTTAACACATAAAAGTAAGTTTTGGTTTTGCTTATAATTTTGATGAAAAAATAATAACTATAATAATTTTTTTTAGATAATTACGTATAGTATACGATTGGAAGTGTTCATGCAATGACTAAAGAATGTTTAAAATGAAAAAAATGAAAGCATATGCCATTATATTTAGTTTCTGTAAAGTGCATTATCCGTGTAAAATTGTCTTGTTCATTTCGTATGATTTGCAATTTGGTACGTTTGATGGTTAATCAACTAAAATCTGATTGCTGATAATTCTTTAATGAATGACTACATCATTAATTTAAAGGTATTTTCCTGTTCAAAAGTCAAGAGTATCCGCCCTCAGGACCTAAATCTCTCGCTGATTGGTGCACTGGTAAGGATTCGATTCTCTACGGCAAAGACAATTGGCTAATTAAATAATGAAATATTTGGAGATAACGAACAGTATTCAAACTCAAAATCCCATTCAAAACTATACAAATCAGGAGCAGAGCAAACAAGGACCTTTAAATCATCAGAGGTGGGATCAGGTGCCATGGAGGAGTAAGCATCCCCTGCCGATCGGTCCCCCTGGCAGTGTTATCCTTTATCGTGATCACGATGGGAAAATAACGGGAAACCGTCGATTAATCAGTCTGTAAATGACTGTGTTTGTAGAAGGCGTTTAACTTGTGAATTTTTCTTATGAAATTTTAATTGATTTAACATCTATATTCTAATATAAGACAGAGCATCTGATACAAATTGCTTTATTTTTCAGAGCCTAGGCCGTTGTCATTCGATAATCCTAAGTGTCATGGTATGATTAACCTGAGAGTTTTTTTTTATTTTTTATTTTTTTTTATTGAGAGTGATAGATTTATGAGGCAGATCTAGAGAGGTTTTTTTATTTTTATTTTTTTTTTGATAATGATAGATGTTTGAGGCAGATCTAAAGAGTTATTTTGAATTTTGTTTTTTAATGATAGTGATAGATTTATGAGGCAGGTCTAGAGAGTTTATTTTAACTTTGATTTTTTTATTGATAGTGATAGATTTACGAGGCAGGTCTTGAGTATTATTGTTGGTTTAGATTTTTTAATTGATAGTGATCGATTTATGAAGCAGGTCTTGAGGGTTATTCTTAATTTTTATTTTTTATTGATAGTTATAGATTTATGAGACAGGCCTAGAGACTTTTTAGCTCACCTGAGCCGAAGGCTCAAGTGAGCTTTTCTGATCACATTTTGTCCGGCGTCCGTCTGTCTGTCTGTCCGTCTGTCCGTCTGTCTGTAAACTTTTCACATTTTCGACTTCTTCTCAAGAACCGCTGGGCCAATTTTAACCAAACTTGCCACAAAGTATCCTTGGGTGAAGGGAATTCAAGTTTGTTCAAATGAAGGGCCACGTCCTTTTCCAAGGGGAGATAATCATGAATTTGTTAAAAATTAATGGCATTTTTTAAAAATCTTCTTCTCCAGAACCGCTGGGCCAGGAAAGATGAAACTCATGTGGAAGCATCCTCAGATAGTGTAGATTCAAGTTTGTTCAAATCATGACCACGGGGCAAGGGTGGGGCCAAAATGGCCGACCCAAGTTTTACATAGGAATATATAGGAAAAAACTTTAAAAATCTTCTTCTCAAGAACCACTGGGCCAGGAAAGATGAAACTCATGTGGAATCATCCTCAGGTAGTGTAGATTCAAGTTTGTTCAAATCATGACCCCCGGGGCAAGGGTGGGGCCAAAATGGCCAACCCAAGTTTTACATAGGAATATATAGGAAAAATCTTTAAAAATCTTCTTCTCCAGAACCACTAGGCCAGGAAAAATGAAACTCATGTGGAATCATCCTCAGGTAGTGTAGATTCAAGTTTGTTCAAATCATGACCCCCGGGGCAAGGGTGGGGCCAAAATGGCCCCACCCAAGTTTTACATAATAATATATACAGTACCGACCAGACCCAACCTGACACAAAGCAGTCCCAGAGCAGTCCCGGGGACTGCTTTCTGGGACTGCTAAAGCAGTCCCACAGCGGTCCCAGAGCAGTCCCACAGCAGTCCCAGCGGTCCCAGAGAGCAGTCCCAGCAGTCCCAGAAAGCAGTCCCAGCAGTCCCAGAGGGCGGGGTTTATTAAGTTAATGGGCGGAGCTAACTCAGAAATGAGATTTCCAATAAACAATGGAACTATAAAAGGCTGTAGAAATTGATTCTGTGTAGTATGCCTGGAATTCTTACATGCGATGGTCATTTAGGAACAGTACGAGCATTGAAACAAATTGAAATAATATTGATTGAAGAAAGAAGCCTTTCACACGTACATGTATAAAATTAAACTGAATATGAATATTACACCACAGCAGTCCCAAATTAAAATTTTTTAAAATTAAAAATTTATTATTTATTAATAATGATTAATCACAATCATTTGGTATATTAATAATTCGATTTCTTTATTTTCTGTGATTGATACTGTTTGCCATATTTATTTTTTAACAGAAAATTAAACGTGAATTATTTATTTTCCACCAGAATTAGCTTTAAATAGATCTTATTGTTAAATGGCCAATTTCAAAACTACCGGGATATTCTAATAAATTTTTTTAAGTATTGGGGCTTTAAAAAAATTCTTTGTTGATTTTGCCAAGTATTATTTTTCAGTCATTTTTACTGACATGTAAATCTAATTATTTAAAATTTCTTTATCTCTATAATACTGTGCTTTAAGTTTTAAGTGATTTATTTCTAAATGTTAGAGTGTACATCTGTAAATCACCAGAATGGAACCTTCAGATTATGTTCAAAATTAATTAATCCTGAAAGAAATTCATACATATTTCATTTATCAATTTTATTTTTGCTTTACATAGATTGAAAGTAGGGTCATTGTTGACCAGCGTGTTCAATGATGTGAAACGCTGACATGTATACACAAATAACATGCATTGATTTTCTGCCCAAAGGCGATTGAAACCGCGAGTGTTGGTACCATTTTTATACACATTGATCGGCCAGGCAAACAGAAGCAAACAAAAAAAAAAATCACAATTCCCGGTATTTTCAACTGTTTATTTTTAAAATTAATGTACTCTTTTAATAACTTGTTCATAAATTTAAAACTACCGGTAATTCATTAATAATTTCCCCAGTGATTATCCACATTGTATATGTAACGGAAAAATAGTAGCATTAATTCATTAATTTTGTTTTATGGTCATTTAGTAAAGTGTGAAGTTTTCTATTTGAGGGTTAAAACATTTTTCTTTTTCTATTAAAAATCTTATATCTAACTGTAATAATTATTTTCAAATAGTTCCAATGCAAAATTTTAGTATTTAATTTTACATTTGATGCCCCCTTAATAAAGGCCTACATGTTGAAATTTTCCTCATAAACCTTATCTTATATTTAGAGAAAAAAAATCATCTACTCCTGACTTCCTTATTTTACATCTTTATTTTTAAAAAATGTAATTCTAAACTACATTCGTGTAAATATACAGTCTGAGTAAATATTAATTAACTATGATAATTACTACTTATTAAAAGATTGTAAGAAATCCTTGCTTTTTAAACAGCTTAAACTCATCTCTGCTGCAAGTAAACAAAACAACAGGGGCCTGCAAATTCAGAATACACAAGGGGGCGGAGCTATCATGTCACTCAAAACATTTTTTCACACATGAGTGAACAAAGCAGTCCCAGAGACAGCTGGGACTGCTGGGTCTGCTTTTTAGAGCAGTCCCAGAGCAGTCCCATAGCGTTCCCACAGCGATCCCAGAGCAGTCCCACAGCAGTCCCAGAGCGGTCCCAAAGCAGTCCCGGGGACTGCTTTCTGGGACTGCTTGGGTGTCAGGTTGGGTCTGGTCGGTACTGTAGGAAAAATCTTTAAAAATCTTCTTCTCCAGAACCCCTAGGCCAGGAAAGATGAAACTCATGTGGAATCATCCTCAGGTAGTGTAGATTCAAGTTTGTTCAAATCATGACCCCCGGGGCTAGGGTGGGGCCAAAATGGCCCCGCCCAAGTTTTACATAGGAATATATAGGAAAAATCTTTAAAAATCTTCTTCTCCAGAACCACTAGGCCAGGAAAGATGAAACTCATGTGGAATCATCCTCAGGTAGTGTAGATTCAAGTTTGTTCAAATCATGACCCCCGGGGCTAGGGTGGGGCCAAAATGGCCCCACCCAAGTTTTACATAGGAATATATAGGAAAAATCTTTAAAAATCTTCTTCTCCAGAACCCCTAGGCCAGGAAAGATGAAACTCATGTGGAATCATCCTCAGGTAGTGTAGATACAAGTTTGTTCAAATCATGACCCCCGGGGCAAGGGTGGGGCCAAAATGGCCGACCAAAGTTTTACATAGGAATATATAGGAAAAATCTTTAAAAATCTTCTTCTCGAGAACCACTGGGCCAGGAAAGATGAAACTCATGTGGAATCATCCTCAGGTAGTGTAGATTCAAGTTTGTTCAAATCATGACCCCCGGGGTAAGGGTGGGGCCAAAATGGCCGACCCAAGTTTTACTAGAAATATATAAGAAAAATCTTTAAAAATCTTTTTCCCCAGAACCACTGGGCCAGGAAAGATGAAACTCATGTGGAATCATCCTCAGGTAGTGTAGATTCAAGTTTGTTCAAATCATGACCCCCGGGGTAAGGGTGGGGCCAAAATGGCCGACCCAAGTTTTACATAGAAATATATAAGAAAAATCTTTAAAAATCTTTTTCCCCAGAACCACTGGGCCAGGAAAGATGAAACTCATGTGGAATCATCCTCAGGTAGTGTAGATTCAAGTTGTTCAATTCATGACCCCCGGGGCTAGGGTGGGGCCAAAATGGCCCCACCCAAGTTTTACATAGGGATATATAGGGAAACCTTTTAAAATCTTCTTTTCAAGTACTTCAAAGCTATGATTAGTGATATTTATATGGAATCATCCACAGGTAGTGTAGATTCTAGTTTGTTCAAATGATGAACGCCTGGGGGGGGGGGTTAAATTCAAGCCCGATGTGCTCAGGTGAGCGCTGTGGCCCCTGGGCCTCTTGTTTATATTATAGAGTTATTTTTGATTTTTTTCATGGAAAGTGATAGATTTATGAGGCAGGTCTAAAGAGTTATTTTGACATTGATTTTTTTCATTAGTTGTTATAGATTTATGAGGCAGGTCTAGCAAATTAGAAAAGATGTTTTAAAATAAAACTTAAAAATTTTTTTGCAAATAAATCGTTTAAATTGAATGTTAATCCGAAACGTACTATAAAGAATTTGACAGAGTAATGATTTTTTTCTGAAATAAGGTGTACAACACAATTAAGAACCTTTTTCCCACTTTGTTGAAAAAAGTACATTCAGATAAAAATATTGCATTTGAATGAATAATGATATGTTGCCTGATTTTTCATTGTTAAATTTTATCTAGAAACTTTATCTGTGCCATCTGAAGTTTCTTGGAAAGGTAAGTTTTGAAAAAAATAATCCTTAATTTTAATCGAAGTAATACTTATATAATCTATATAATTTTTATATGAAAATGAAAATAACTAAAACAGTTTAATATAATTTATTATTTTGAAAAATAATATTGTTTTTACTTTTAAAACGTGAATGTTAGTGTTAAAATTATAATTATATTTATTATTTCTTGTCACTAAGTTGTAAAATCGGATTTCGAATCAATTTCAGTAAGTCATAATATTGTGTTTCTTCCATATTTGCATGTGTAAACATTCATTAAACTCGTTAGTGCAATATAATTGATCAATTAATTAAAAATAACGTTATTGAAGTTGATTATTTAAAAAAAAAAAATGTGGTTTTGGTTTTAGGCAAAACCAGCTTTAGATAACTTCACATTACCCTATATTTTATACAAATAAAGACGAGAAAATATTTTTGTATGATTTACTTTACTGTAAATTACATTATTTTCAATTTAATAAAACAACATAGGGACAGATGATGCAAAAAAAAAAAAAAAAAAAAAAAATTAGCAAAAATTAAGAGACAGCGACTTATATTATTTATTTAATATGACGTTG
>NW_026938062.1:0-11826 GCF_032062105.1 Saccostrea cuccullata
TGTTAAAGACAACATTAATCAACCTTACATTTAGAATTTATTGCATCTTTGTATACTGGTTGGTATGTAAACATGAAATCATTAAAAAATTAATAAGAAACACAAATATAAAGTAGAAAGTCCCTAAAACATGGCAATTAGATCTGATTAGATAATTAAAGACAAAACCAAAAAATCATAAATAAATAATCATAATATAACAATCTGACAATCTGGTTATGACACTCTTCATATTAAAGCGATTATTCAAATTTTTAAAAGAATTTTTTTTCAACGTGTTACAAAATATTGAACAATGTATGTTTAATATTAATCAAACTTAGAAAGAAAATCCAGCCGCTGAATTTTGAGAACTAAATAAAAAAAAACTACCACTTATGTATACATGTGTATCTTCATTACAAATTTTATGCATTTTGAATGCTAAATGTACCACTAGGTTTGCTAAAGATAACGGCATTAAACGCTGCGTTTTGAGCCTTTTTCGATCTCTTCTGTTGCTTTTATATCTTAACCTTATCTCAACTTTGTATGTTTTCTGTAGAATTCCGTTTTTGTGGAACAAAAATCAAAATGTGAAAACGATTTCAGACTGTGACACAATAAAACAATTCTATGTGTTTCGTCGTTACTGCTAACCAAACTGATTGAGAATTAACACTTACCTCCCTTTGATTGAATATTAGATAAGCATGAGAGGTGGAGCTAAAATTATAAGGATGGGTCTATAATTAGACTAGATAAATAATAATGACATGTGCAAAATTAAGAAAACATTTTCCTAACCCTTTATGTTGTATGACACAAGTAAACTATTTATAAACGTTTAAAAACGATCTAAACGATACGAGCACGACCATCTAAGTAAAGAATACATTACTTTATAATGGTTGACCGTTTAACGTGTTTGGAAACAATGTCCCAGTTAGCAAAAAACATGCTAGCTAACAAGTCACATAACGAATTTAGTATCATAGACTTTCCTTAAGTAAGAAACCACGTGGTGAATTATAATATTCAACGTGTTACAGTCCTTGTTTACAACAAAGAGAAAGAATTTTTTCTCTTTTAAATCATGAGCGCATGTTTGTCTATCAATCTCCGTTTGACACACTTTTACGTAAATATACAACAAATGTTAAAAGAAGAACAGTTATAGACAAACATGCGCTTACTTTGTATAAAGTCAGTAAAAAGTGGGCATTCTCATTTTCGTACGGAGATTTAAAAAATTGTGATGACCCCCGCTTTAAACATAGTTTTTAACTGTTTTTGATATAGGATTCTTCTCACAAATCTTGTATTTAAAAATTATGAAATTTTCACAGAATCAAGAGGACAATATCACTAGGTGATGGTGAGATTAAATTTGACCGTTTAATATTAGAGGCAAGGTCAGGTCAAGGTCATTACCTTTTCTTGGACATTAAGAATAAAAAAAAATGCTGTTTCCAATCATGCAATCCCTACTTGTAATTCAAAAGATTGAATGTTTTTCTTTTTGCATAAAAAGATACTACTATATAGGGCCTTTAAGATGATATTACAATTGACATTGCTAATTTAAATGAAATGAATATTGTATAATGCGAATTACATGTACTTTTCTTAAATTTTTAGGATTTATTACACGTAGTTATGTTTATATGCTTCCTATATTTAATTTTTGTTTAATTTTCACATATAGTAAAGTTGTCACATAAAGGTACAAATGATACAAAAACTAAAAGTTTTGATCGTTTACTAAGAGAGAAATAACACTTTTACGGATTTTTAGCTCAATTGTTTACTTAGATTTGAAGCATTTAAAAGACAACATAGTTCTAGTATGTGTGAAAATTCTTGTTTATTTGATATATTTTTGAAACTTTAGTAATTTATTATTAATTTAACTTACATTTGAAAATTTCTTCAAGTCTTTCACTGTGTAAAAGTTATAACTAAATTCGTTTTTGTATTATAATTTTGAGAGGTAGAAAAGAAGATATTTTCATACGCCACCATTCCGCCAAAAATATAGTCCCTGCTAGTTTTCAAAGTTTAAAGTTGTATAATTGTGATGAGGAAAGAAAAATTGTGGTCTTTTAAATCTCTAACATCTACATATATATGACATATCAACAAATATACTTTGAATATTCAATCTAGTCGGAAACCAGAAAAGAATCCTACCTTAAATACCTACTTTTATTTAATGTAATTGTGTAAAATTGTAGATTAAGTGTTGACCATTCCTGCAATTAAAAGAAAAAACATTTTATCGCAATTTTCACATGTCTCTCATGATATTATTTATCGATTTGTTTCATAAACATAAAACAGCATGTACCGGTATATATGTACGAAAATTGTTTTCGAACTGTCAGGAATATCTGAAATAAAATTCAATACTTTTGAGATTTTAGTATTCTATCTAACTTATAATTGTATTGTACAGAATGATATACCTACATGTATGCATTTTATCTAATAAACGGAATATTCCCATGACAGAATTTCACGGGCGCATGTATGTAAATGCGGTTTTATATGGAAGAGCGCCCAAAATACAGCATAGAAAAGGACTGTTAGATAACATATTTTCGTGGGGTCAAATGTACCTGGTTTAATTGAGAAAAATTACGGATTCATGGGGATTTGATTTCATGAATGAAGCAAGAATTGTTGACAGATACATGTATCTGACATTTTACATTTTGTGTTGAAAAAATCCAGAAACACTCATATACTCCGGGATTAAAATAGCTTTTATCCATACGGCAGTATTAGAGATCGAAGTTTTTCAATAACATACTTTAAAAAATCAATTTTACACTTATAATAAAAAGTGTTGTCAAATTTAATTCCCCTTGTTGGAAATGGGTCACAGTGAGTGGTGAGCCGTCTCGGGACCATCTGTAATTGTTCCCCTTGCAATTAGCAGTTACTTTAGTTATCATTATAAAAGTCTTTCGTTTTCATGGGGGACTTTAAGTGACTCCACTGTTTCCTCTTTTTAGGTCACTTGAGTCACTCAGGTGACCTATTGCTATCCGTTATCGTTCGTCGTCGTCCGTCGTGTGTAGTGTGTTAACATTTTAACATTTTCAGCTTCTTCTCTGAAACCACTGAACCAATTCAACCATTTTTTTATACAGCATCTATGGGTAAAGGGGAACAAAAATTGTGAATTTCATGGTCCCTGCCCCCCTTGGGCCGATGGGGCGGGGTCAAAACCACTAAAATTCATGAAATCTTTAAAAATAATCTTCTTTACTCCTGGACATCAAGCAGGCAAACTGTTAGCATGAATGTAATAAACATTGAGTCCTCTACCAAAATTGTGAAATTCATGGCCCCATGGTCAAGGGTTCTTGTGCTAGGATGGGGCTAAAAAGATTATATAGTGAAAATGCATTATTTCTTTGAAAATCTTCTTCTCTGCTCCTGGGTATTAAATAAACTGATTAAGTACATAGTTATGATGAGCTAGAGAGTCTCATCCAAAATTGTGAATTTTATGGCCCCAGTGTCAGGAGTTCTTGTGTTAGGTCGGGGCTCTAGAGATTATATAGTGAAAATGCATTAATTCTTTGAAAATCTCCTCTGGTCCTGGGTATTAAATAAACAAACTAAGTATATAGGTATGATGAGCAAGAGTGCCTCTTCCAAAATTGTGAATTTTATGGCCCCTGGATCAGGGGTTCCTGTGATAGGGCTGAGCTCTATTGATTATATAATGAAATTGCATTAATTCTTTTGAAAATCTTCTTCTCTGCTCCTGGGTATTGTGCTAATGATCCAAGTATATATATCTATGATGAAGAAAGGTGCATCTAGCAAAATGATTTATTATTCCATGCCCCCTGTATCAAGGGTATAGGAAGAGGAGGGGGTACATAGTCTAAAATAAATTAATGCTGTGAAATCTGGCTTTTTCGTATTAATCAACCATTTATGATGAAATAAGATATAATATGATAAAATTTCCAAAATTTTGAAATATCTGGCTCCAGGGTCAGTGGTTCCTTTGGGGTGCGGTGCACAACTGGTTATAAAATGCAAGTGCATTTTCTGATCTACCTCTGGGTATTAAGTAGAGTAAGCATGCTAAGTTTATAATTATGATAAGCAATTGTTCCTCTTTCAAAATTGTGAATTTCACTGTGATTTCACTCTGATTTAATGACGAACCAAATTTAATTGTTGAAAAGTTGTTACTTGATACTCAGGTGACCTGTAAGGCCCGTGGGCCTCTTGTTTCTTCTTATTGTTATCAAATTTTGTGCAGACGTTTGCTTGACAACAGTGGTTTTCGATGAAGCTTCCAGCAAAAATAAAAAAAAATAAGTCACTCTTAAATGAGATCGAAAAAGATATCTGTCTTAGTTAGAGATATGTCTTTTAAGATATTTCAAAAAAGATATCTTTCTAAGCAATAGAGATATCTTTTACAGAAAGAAATGTATATTTTCCAGTGATCCTTGAAATAGAGTAATTTATTCTCCCCTTTCACACGAAAGCGAGACAGGAAGTAAAATTTCTGGAATAATTTCGTAATAATTTCGATGCTATGAGAAAATAGGACTGAGCATGTCATACCCAGAATAATATATGTACCATGTACACATGCACAAAAATGGCAACTTCGTTGATAAACATGCTAAAAGTTAATTTAATATATTCAGGAAAAACGAAAGCATGCAGAAAATCTCAAATGCAATGGACCGAATTTTCTGAGCTTATGAAAAAATCAATTATTACTAATTTGAAATCTAGACAACACTAAATTACTTGTCATTTTGATAAAGCTATAATGTAGAATATGTCGAATTTTCAAGATACGTTAATATACTTTCTTGAATAAAAAACTTTTTACCGGTAAAGGGAGAAGTCATTAAACACTATTTGAATAAAAATAATGAAGCGAGATATCTCTTTACAAAAAAGAAATATCTCTTTTTTCCTTGAGATATCTCTTTTGGACACGTTTGAAAGATATCGCTTTCACTTTGAGATATATCTTACGATAAACTAAAAGAGATATATCTTTTACTTTGAGAAATATCTCTTTAACTTGGGAAGATCAAGGTAAAAGAGTGATCTGTCTAGCGAAAGATATATATGTCTTAAAGGTTTAGAGATATCTCTTTACAGGAAAAAGATATCTCTCAAGGAGAAAAAGATATCTGTTTAAGTTGAAGAAATATCTCTCTTGCATAGAGATATCTAAGGATAAGTGATATAGTGTAAAAGATATCTCATTTTTAAGAGAGATATCTCATAAAATTAAGAGGTATCTCCTTCAGCTGGGAGATATTTCTTTTTAAAGAGACATCTCTCTACAATGAGAGATATCTCTGTAATTTTAAGATAAATTTTATTTTCCATATAAATATCAAAAGGACTTGCAATAACTTTGCCTCCAGTTTAATGAACATTTAAACGCGCCACGTCTAAAGTACGACTAGAGATAGGAAGTGGAGACTCATTAGATATTATAGAACGTCACTTCTATATTTACAGATCATTTTTTGTGTGTTTTCGTTTGTTTTGGTGGCTGCAAGGAAGTAAAATCAAAAAAGTCTTATTTTTCATCTTTATCTCTTATATTTTTGATTTTTGAATGTTATTTGTTGGATTTATAGATTTTTTTTTAAATCGCAAACTATAGGTATATATACACAAATTAATATTATGAAACCAGATCTTTTAACTATGATAAACATTTATAAAGAAAACCAAACACTTTTCTTTGACATAATGTTCCACTTCACAGAGCTTACCTTATCTAGATCAATGCGTTTTATTCCAGTCCCATTTTTTGTCTCTTTCACTTCTGCACCTTTACAAACACTGCATGGAGATTTAAATGTTTTGTTGAAGCAGTTGGTATATTGCGTAAATACACTTTAATAATCGATTGCTGACACCAGTCACGACTGTAGGGCGGTGTGCAAGAGATTTATTTACAAGATCACAGGAAAGGTAAAATAGCTTACAAGAATTTTTTTTAAAATATAGAGGGTAGCATGCATTGTTAGCCATATCCATTTTTAAGCATCTTACCTACAATCTGATAATAAATATTTTTTTTAAAGATATTTGAATAACAATAATGGACCAAGTACCAGATACAGCCCAGCACTACATCGAGTGTGACACGGAATCCTGTAGAAACTTCTCTGAATTTTACTGCAATACCTGTCATCAGCGAATCTGTGACAATTGCAAACAGCCCCATCTAGAGCAGGACAATGGACATGAGATTGCCCTCTATCACAAGAGAAAACGAAAACTTCCTTCAGAGAAATGCAGGATCCACCCCACAGAAGATTTAGATGTCTTCTGTGATGATTGTTATGATCCTATCTGCTCTATATGCTTTGCCCAAAATCACAGTGACCATGAATTCAGTGACCTTGAAACCATCTACAATGACTTTCTACAGCAATGCCAGAGGGAAATAAATGAGATCTGGAGAACAGTAATTCCTGGGACTAGAGACAGTGTCAATTCGATTGGAGAAAAGGGAAATAATGTCGAAAAAGAAATTGCCAAGTTTAGAGTTTCCATGAAGAAGAGAGCAGATGAACTGAAGGAGACTGTTGACAATATACTGACTGATAATAACAAAAAACTGGATGAGATCGAGAACTCTGTCCTAAATGATTTAGTGGCACAACAGATAGAAACAGAGGACTACATGAAGTACCTGGAAAAATTGATTTCAGACTATGAGAGTAAAATTTCATGCATAAAACACACTGAACTCATGGACTTCTATATAGAATTTTCATTAGCTTCTCTGAAGATGCCTAACAAAAATAAACCTAAACTGCCAATTTACACTCCCTGTATATTACAAAAAGGAGAAATAGCCAAATATTTTGGTGAAATTGAAGTAAATTCATTGGAAAGGTTTAAGCTTTCTTCTGTCACAAAAGTAAATGACGTCACTATCCAGGGAAATAACATTTACCATTTGTCTCCCTTGCCCCCTAATAAATTTTGGACCGGTGATGGCCTAGGGAATCTCATTCAGTATGATATGGAAGGAAACATCTTACAGAAAATATCAACCATTACATGGAATACCATAGGTAACCACACTGTCATGTCAAAAGGAGAACTTCTTTACACAGATAACAGCAAAAACACTGTAAACAGGGTAACTAGTGACACGTTCATCAACAAACTTATCCAGACAAGGAGCTGGGAACCTGGAGCCATCTACTCCTCTCCTATCAATGGACACATTTAGTCGGGTGGAGAAAAATAGAGACAACAAAATAACTAGATACAACAGAGAAGGACGGAAGTTATAGGACATACAGTGGGATGATGAAGGACAATCTCTTTACCAAAGTGTTAACTACATCACTGAGAATATCAATGGTGACATCTGTACATCTGACTCGGAAGCCTGTAAGGTAATGGTGGTGACCGCATCAGAAGAGTTCCGGTTTTCTTACGCTGGTCATCAGTCTCAGTCTCAGACTGGATTCCGGCCCAGTGGTTTATGTACAGATGTTCTGGGACACATTTTAGTGTGTAATAGCTATCCTTTTCTTCATGAGAATTTCACTAGTGTCCACTTGCTTGACATTAATGGTCGGTTCCTGTCCTTCCTCCTCACATCAAAACAATGTCCTCCACGTCCCAACACAATTTCTGGGTCGGAGCTAGGAGGCGGATCAACTACATTCAGTTTTACTGTCTCTGTGTACCGGTATTTGCAAGACACAAAACAATAATATATATTAATTTTATTTCAGATAATCTAACACTCATGCTTGGTAAATTTGTGTTACCGCTCTTGTGTTTATAAGGAAACATATTTGTTGAAAAATCACTGAAAATGTACTTATTTAGTTACATGATCAAATATGGCTTATAAAAAGATATTTGATCAATTCTTTTCTTTACATTGTTGTGGATCTTTTATTTACATTTGAGATAAATATTTAGATAACTATATCGTACTTGATACTAATAACCTTGATATATATGTAAGTTCACCTAGTTCCAACATTTGAATGTGATCAATGTTGTTTGCAATCACATTCCAGAATTTATTATATATGATAGATTGTTAATTGTTTAACATCGAGGTGGAAACCTCGTTGAAAGCACGCTGAACGAACAGTGAACAGTGAGCAAAAGGAAAAATGGAAAGTAGAACGTTTCACGGACTGTACTTATATAAACTTCAGCATATGCAATCTGTGGCCAAAATATTTACAGCTAGGTGGTAAACAATTAACAACCAATCATATATTGCAAACTCTGGAATTTGATTGCAAATAACATTGATCACATCCACATTTCGGAACTAAAGTAATTTTAATGCCCCGACGTGAATATGACGGGAGCATACATGTACAGTGTTTGTCATGTCCGTCTTCCGTTCTTCTCGCGTTTGGCTTACTTCAAAGCTCAGGTTCAAAGAAACTATCCAAGACTTTCGAACGCCGTAACTGCTTTAATATGTTATTGACATTATATGATGATACCTGAGCACTATATGCTGATGTTTTGCAAAAAAGCGTGTGTACTGCTCAACAATCTTTATAATAACAAAATACCAGCATAAGATGACAAAATACAAGTATATAATGACAAAGAACCCGTATATAATCCGGTCAAATTTCATATGTCCTATGGACATATTTCTAGTTAATTTTTTATCTAAAACAACTAGTTAACTTACGTCAAGTCAACGTCAAATAACCCTCAGTCTCATTCTGTTTTTTGTAAGGAGGTGGGTGACCATCGGGGTTCCAAAATCCTGACAGCAAATCTTCTCCTGCCTGGTGCAGATGTGGAAAAACATTCCATAAACCTAAAGGGAGAAAGCTTGATGATCTCTGAAAATATCTTCTTACAGCAGAATTTTTGGTACAGTTCAGTCGAAATGCCAAAATCAAGAAATTATTAAAACATAGAAAATTACTAAACAAATCTTTACATTTGCGTTTTAGAAAATTTAATTTCAATAAATTAAAAAAATCAGATAAAGAATTTTTGAAAGTTCTAAATTCTTTTCACTGAATAGAACAAAATTTAAAAAAGGAGGGGGTCAATATGCTTCTTTTGGCACTACAGTACATTTAATATGACTTTTTTGCACTGAAATTTGTGTTTGATTAAAAATTAAATCTTCAACGTTTTCCCTACAATATTTTTATCAAATTAAAGCATGAAACAAAATGAATTCTAAGTCTACTAAAAAAAGTCACTTTAAAATTGTGACGAAGAAAAAGTTTCAATTTACTTGGCATAATCAATCATTTGACTTTTCAGCACTAATAAAGTGATTTTTGTTGCATTGAAAATTTAATAAGCAAAAGAAAATTATTTTGAAGTCGTAAACATTTTGTTGAATTTAAGCAAATAGGTCAAAGCTATCTTTAATATAAAGAAAAGAACCTCATATTTGTAGAGTATGAGATGTAAATTTTTAGATATTAAAATTGGCTAAATTCCCCCCCCCCCCCCCCCGGATTTTCAGAATATACTTATTTGTCACTCTTCGTTAAAAGAATTAATAAGAAATAATTTAAAGATATTTCCGAACCAGGATAACACTTTTCACTGCAAAAACAGCTTGGTGTGCAACCAGCATGGAAAAACAGGAATCTAAAATATGTACTGCTATAGCCCATAAGGTAAAAAACTGATCATTTTCTTCTAAAAAACCTTCTGGCACAAAATATAGTACCTAGCTTAATTCTGTAGATGCTTGAATGGATTTGATCACGAATTCAGACTTATTGTTAGAACGTAAAAATTATGCAGAATTTTATAAATAAAGGACAGAACCAAAATCCGCTCAGGATCTAACTTCCCCATACTTGAGTTCCTAACCTGTCTTCAGTTACAGGCAGTAGTGTTTCATTGACCCAGGAGTAGCAGAGGATGACCTTGTTAATATCTTGATCCATGAAGTTGACGATAGAAATATTAAAGTCATCCGTTCATCAAAGAGTTCGGTGTTAGATTACCAGTAACGTTCTTTTCAAGTAAAATATCCAAGTATGAAACAGTTGTGTCAGATTCTGTGGTATTTTTATCTCAGGCTCATCAGGATATATCGTATCGACATAGGTATAAAAATCACCATTGTTAATTGATAATACGTCGTCGATATACCTAAAAGTCGAGAAAAAGGCCACAGCAAGTGTTTTCCCCTTTTCACGCATGAGATTTTACATAAATCTGCTTCATATGAATACAAAAATAAGACTGCCAACAACGGGGCGCAATAGGTACCCATGGGAATTCCAATAGATTGTTGAAGGACCTGGTTTCCGAAACAACATAGATATTGTCAATCGGAAACTCAAGCATCATTTTGATGTCGACTTCAGAATACTTGTGTGTACAGTCTACTTGTACAATAAGAATGTTTTTGTAAATGACCAATGACAAGTTCCATTTTTAAAGAAAAAGCAGATGCCAGTGACATCACACTGTAATTTTTCTAGCGGAATGGTTATGTATTAAGTTGAAAATCGCAAGTTTTTAAGCTGATAATTTTGGTTAATCTTGTGATTTCAAATAATCAAAAATATCCTTTGTTATTCTTAAAAATCCACATCTGATTTAGAATACTTCTTGAATACAGGTATATTGTTGCATAGTACTCTTGTGGTTTCTCCTTCATGAAGCATAAAGAAAGAGACGTAATTGAACAATTCGGGACAAAACATGACATTGTTTATGTACTAGAATTCATGTATATTGTTACAAACTTAAACATAGTCTAGACCTGTATTATTTTTTTTTTAGTTCTGTTGACTGCTTGTATAATTTCTAAAGCATATATCTGTCATTTTAAAGAGTAAATGGACAACAGACATGAAGTATTTTTTAAATGATTTGAACATTTTTACACTACATCACAATGTCTAATCTACTGCAATTTTTAGTAGATACAGTGAGTTAATCTCTTCATCAACTATACATGTACATGTATTACATTCGAAATATTGTTATTTTGACAAAACTCAATGCATTTGTACAGTACCTAATGATCTTTACAAGCAGTGCCTACAGGTATACGATTAAGTTTAATATTCACATAACATTATATGATAACATGTATAAAAGTATCTTTTGTTTATCCATCACAATTGTCAGGATCTGCTATAAAATCAAGTCTTGCAGTTTAACTATACGGGAATTGAAATCATAAACCTAATTAACAGTTATATTCAGTTTCCTGTAATAAATCCTTGGAAATATGTTTTGTATTTTCATGGGGTACATACACAGTCCTTCCAAAAATGGCATTTGGAAAATAAACTAGATGAGTCAAGTCAAGTAGTCACTAGTAGGCTTTTGGATAATATGAGTGTCAAGTGTCGCATCATTTTCAAGTTTGGAGTGTGAAACTTGAAATGATGTTTTTAGTTAAAATAAAAATCGTGAAACTAGTCCATCATCGGCCTCCTCCTCATCAAAGTATAAATTTGAGCAATGTATGATTATCACATTTTTTGGTTTGAAAGTTACTTTATTTTGTAAAATTGGCAATAGTAAAAAAAAAGTGTTGAATTTGAATATCGCAATTTCAATTTGAGGACCTCAAAATACTAATGTTTCTGTAAACGTGTAAAGCTTGTTAAAACTTATGGGAATAATGCCATCAGTAGCTTATATATTTCTTTCCATTTTAGGAAAAACCCTTTATGTTTTTTCACACAAATTTCGAAATAAAATATTTAACATAAAGTTCTTTTAGGTTTTCCATTAGGGAAATATTTTGAAACAAACGCGAGGGGTTTTCTTCTTGTTTCCATTTTGGAAACACCAAAGTTTTGGCTATTTCTTTTACGTTTT